>NC_057801.1:199342254-199455859 GCF_018294505.1 Triticum aestivum | reverse complement strand
CTCCCCTTCTTGGCTCGCATTACTTCTTCGTTTCACGCACCGCGATTGGCAGTCAGCTTGCTGGAATTTAGGGTACGCTTGGTTTCACGGCAAAGACGGTTATAGCCTCACTGGGCTAGGATACGTGTTCGGTTTCCTAAAATAAACTCGCTTTGGAGGGCCAGGTAGCCTCGCTTGGCCATGAAATGCTCGCTCGCCAGGGAGAACCAATTTGGCTCGCTCTCGACGGCAAAAACACATCGCATGAAAAGAATCGCTACCGATAATTATAGCAAGAGTACATGTATTACGGAGTGTATATATGGCACGGTTTGATTTGTTCTGGAATGTATGTATTAAGTTTTATACTCCAGCAAAAGCAAATAACCAAACACGCAGCCCAGGCAAGGCTGGCAAAGCCGAGTTGAGCTAGCTGGGCTAGCTCAGCGATAGCCTATCCCAGCAATGCAACAAAACGTACCCTTAGTCTATTTTGGGACAGCACAATAACTATTTTAGAAATTTCTAATAAATCCTAAATGCCCATTTAGCCCATTCGTACTAGGCAAGGGATACTACTAAAGTTTAGTCTCACATTGCTAGTTTAGTGGGAGTTAGACCTTCTTATAAGGAAGGTTCTTTCCCCCACATGTATGAGCATGAGAACAAAAGGGACATCCACACGCGCTCCTCCTCCGCCACCCTCCTCCTCTCGCCTCCTTCAGTTGAACCTACCGCAGGGCCTTCAAAACTCTACCTCTTTGAGTCTGTCACGGGCGCCCCGGACTCCGACGACTTCTTGCCTGACGTCGACAACCTCCTCGACGACATGGCTGGCGAGGACACCGACCCCAAATCTAGTGCTATTGTTGCTGCTGCTGTCCCGTACGTGTTCTTGCTTTTCCTGTTAGAGGTCCTGCCACAGTTCCTTATTCTAGTGTCTGCTCTAGATATGTTCGGTTCTAATTCATATTTGCAGATGTTATTTACCTTCTCTCTGTCAGATCGCATGACTTGCTTTATCTCTGCTATTTTAGTCATGCTTTATCTAGTATTTTCTTTAATAAAATCATATGGTAAATTGCCCATATTTCCAACAATCCAAAAACCTTAAGGCTGCTCTTTTGAGTGTTCTTGGTGAGAACATAGTTGATGCTTATGCATCAATTGATAATGGAAAAGATATGTGGGACGCACTCGAGGTCAAGTTTGGGGTCTCGGATGCTGGCACTGAGCTGTACATCATGAAGGAATTCTATGATTACAAGATGACTGAAGAGCGTTTCGTGGTTGAGCAAGCTCATGAGATACAGTCATTCGCTAGAGAACTGGAGCACTTCATGAAGGAAATATGCCCTAGAGGCAATAATAAAGTTATTATTTATTTCCTTATATCATGATAAATGTTTATTATTCATGCTAGAATTGTATTAACCGGAAACATAATACATGTGTGAATACATAGACAAACATAGTGTCACTAGTATGCCTCTACTTGACTAGCTCGTTGATCAAAGATGGTTGTGTTTCTTAACCATAGACATGAGTTGTCATTTGATTAACGGGATCACATCATTAGGAGAATGATGTGATTGACTTCACCCATTCCGTTAGCTTAGCACTTGATCGTTTAGTATGTTGCTATTGCTTTCTTCATGACTTATACATGTTCCTACAACTATGAGATTATGCAACTCTCGTTTACCAGAGGAACACTTTGTGTGCTACCAAATGTCACAACGTAACTGGGTGATTATAAAGGAGCTTTACAGGTGTCTCCAAAGGTACATGTTGAGTTGGCGTATTTCGAGATTAGATTTGTCACTCCGATTGTCGGAGAGGTATCTCTGGGCCCTCTCGATAATGCACATCACTATAAGCCTTGCAAGCAATGTAGCTAATGAGTTAGTTACAGAATGATGCATTACGTAACGAGTAAAGAGACTTGCCGGTAACGAGATTGAACTAGGTATTGAGATACCGACGATCGAATCTCGGGCAAGTAACATACCGATGACAAAGGGAACAACATATGTTGTTATGCGGTTTGACCGATAAAGATCTTCGTAGAATATGTAGGAGCCAATATGAGCATCCAGGTTCCGCTATTGGTTATTGACCGGAGACGTGTCTCGGTCATGTCTACATAGTTCTCGAACCCGTAGGGTCCGCACGCATAAAGTTAGATGACTGTTATATTATGAGTTTATTGTTTTGATGTACCGAAGATAGTTCGGAGTCCCGGATGTGATCACGGACATGACGAGGAGTCTCGAAATGGTCGAGACATAAAGATTAATATATTGGACGACTATATTCGGACACCGGAATGGTTCCGGGGGTTATCGGATATATACCGGAGTACCGGGGATTACCGGAACCCCGGGGGGTTAATGGGCCTCATGGGCCCAAAGTGGAGCAGATGAGGGGCGGCCAGGGCAGGCCGCACGCCCCCTCCCCCTCTATTCCGAATATCATGATGAACCAGATGCATAGGATAAAACTTTTGATGAAATTTCAATTTCAATCGGTTGTAGTTCCATCACATAGCCTATACCATGTCAAGGCATTCTCCTTCAAAGATAAAGGGAAGACCCTCTTCTTGACCTCATCCTCGAGAAAACCCGCAAGCTTAAATAATCCTCAAACTTCATCCACATAGATTAGGTGCATATCAGGATGTAATGTTCCATCTCCTGCATAAGGATTAGCTAGCAGTTTCTCTATCATACCCGAAGGAATTTCATAATAAATATTTTCAGTACGTGCAGTAGGTTGAGGAGCAAATCTTTGCTCTTCCGGTCGCGGTGAAGATATCCCGAACAAACCCCTCAAAGGATTATTTTCCACAGTAACAAGTGACAGTAAATTTCAGCACACTATATAAATGTTTCCTTACCAAATTCCACACACCAAAGGCGCTTCACTCCCCAGCAACGGCGCCAGAAAAGAGTCTTGAAGACCCACAAGAATAGGGGATTGATACGTCTCCAACGTATCTACTTTTCCAAACACTTTTGCCCTTGTTTTGGACTCTAACTTGCATGATTTGAATGAAACTAACCCGGACTGACGTTGTTTTCAGCAGAACTGCCATGATGTTGTTTTATGTGTAGAAAAGAAAAGTTCTCGGAATGTCCTGGAAATCCACGGAGGCACTTTTCAGATTTAATAAGAATTTTTGGCGAAAGAATTAGTGCCAGGGGGCCCACGGCCTATCCACGAGACAGGGGGGCGCCCCCTAGGGCGCGGCCCCCTATCTCGTGGGCCCCCTGGACACCTCCCGACCTCAACTCCAACTCCATATATACCGTCTCGGGGAGAAAATAATCAAGGAAAAAGTTTCATTGAGTTTCACGACACGGAGCCGCCGCCAAGCCCTAATCTCTCTCGGGAGGACTGATATGGAGTCCGTTCGGGGCTCCAGAGAGGGGGATTCGTCGCCGTCGTCATCACCAACCATCCTCCATCACCAATTTCATGATGCTCACCGCCGTGCGTGAGTAATTCCATCGTAGGCTTGCTGGACGGTGATAGGTTGGATGAGATTTACCATGTAATCAAGTTAGTTTTGTTAGGGTTTGATCCCTAGTATCCACTATGTTCTGAGATTGATGTTGCTATTGTTTGGAAACGTAGTAATTTCAAAAAAAATTCCTACGCACACGCAAGATCATGGTGATGCATAGCAACGAGAGGGGAGAGTGTTGTCTACGTACCCTCGTAGACCGAAGCGGAAGCGTTGACGCAACGTAGAGGAAGTAGTCGTACGTCCTCCCGGTTCAACCGATCCAAGCACCGTTACTCCGGCACCTCCGAGTTCTTGACACACGTACAACTCGATGACGCACCCCGAACTCCGATCCAGCAGAGGCACGGGGAGGAGCTTCGTCAGCACGACGGCGTGGTGACGATCTTGATGTTCAACTGTCGCAGGACTTCGCCTAAGCACCGCTACAATATGACCGAGGTGTAATATCGTGGAGGGGGGGGCACCGCACACGGCTAAGGAACGATCACAATGATCAACTTGTGTGTCTATGGGGTGCCCCCCGCCCCCGTATATAAAGGAGGGAGGGAGGAGGGGGCCGGCCTAAGGGGAGGCGCGCCCTAGGAGGGGGAAACCTACTCCAAGTAGGTTTCCCTCCTCTTTTCCTAATAGGAGTAGGAGAGGGAAGGAAGAGGGGGGAGGAGAGAAGGAAAGGGGGGGCCGGCCCCCCTCCCAATTCGGATTGGGCTTGGGGGGGGCGCCCCCTCCTTTGCTCCTTTTCCCTCCCTTCCACTAAGGCCCAATAAGGCCCATATACTTACCGGGGGGTTCCGGTAACCTCCCGGAACTCCGGTATAATCCCAATCTCATCCGGAACCTTTCTGGTGTCCAAATATATCCGTCCAATATATCTATCTTTATGTCTCGACCATTTCGAGACTCCTCGTCATGTCCGTGATCACATCCGGGACTCCGAACAACCTTCGGTACATCAAAATACATAAACTCATAATATAACTGTCATCGAAACCTTAAGCGTGCGGACCCTATGGTTCGAGAACAATGTAGACATGACCGAGACACGTCTCCGGTCAACAACCAATAGCGGGACCTGGATGCCCATATTGGTTCCTACATATTCTACGAAGATCTTTATCGGTCAAACCGCACAACAACATACATTGTTCCCTTTGTCATCGGTATGTTACTTGCCCGAGATTCGATCGTCGGTATCCAATACCTAGTTCAATCTCATTACCGGCAAGTCTCTTTACTCGTTCCGTAATACATCATCTCGCAACTAACTCATTAGTTGAAGGCTTAAGTGATGTGTATTACCGAGAGGGCCCAGAGATACCTCTCCGACATTCGGAGTGACAAATCCTAATCTCGAAATACGCCAACTCAACAAGTACCTTTGGAGACACCTGTAGAGCACCTTTATAATCACCCAGTTACGTTGTGACGTTTGGTAGCACACAAAGTGTTCCTCTGGTAAACGGGAGTTGCATAATCTCATAGTCACAGGAACATGTATAAGTCATGAAGGAAGCAATAGCAACATACTAAACGATCGGGTGCTAAGCTAACGGAATGGGTCATGTTAATCAGATTATTCAACTAATGATGTGACCTTGTTAATCAAATAACAACTCCTTGTTCATGGTTAGGAAACATAACCATCTTTGATTAACAAGCTAGTCAAGTAGAGGCATACTAGTGACACTCTGTTTGTCTATATATTCACACATGTATTATGTTTCCGGTTAATACAATTCTAGCATGAATAATAAACTTTTATCATGATATAAGGAAATAAATAATAACTTTATTATTGCCTCTAGGGCATATTTCCTTCAGTATCCCACTTGCACTAGAGTCAATAATCTAGATCACATCACCATGTGATTCACATCGATAGTTCACATCATCATGTGATTAACACCCATAGTTCACATCGCCATGTGACCAACATCCAAAGGGTTTACTAGATTCAGTAATCTAGTTCACATCGCTATGTGATTAACACCCAAAGAGTACTTAGGTGTGATCATGTTTTGCTTGTGAGAGAATCTTAGTCAACGGGTCTTTCACATTCAGATCCGTTATGTATTTTGCAATTTTTTATGTCTACAATGCTCTGCACGGAGCTACTCTAGCTAATTGCTCCCACTTTCAATATGTATCTAGATCGAGACTTAGAGTCATCCAGATCGGTGTCAAAACTTGCATTGACGTAACCCTTTACGACGAACCTTTTGTCACTTCCATAATCAAGAAACATATCCTTATTCCACTAAGGATAATTTTGACCGCTGTCCAGTGATCTACTCCTAGATCACTATTGTACTCCCTTGCCAAACTCAGTGTAGGGTATACAATAGATCTGGTACACAGCATGGCATACTTTATAGAACCTATGGCCAAGGCATAGGGAATGACTTTCATTCTCTTTCTATCTTCTGCCGTGGTCGGGTTTTGAGTCTTACTCAATTTCACTCCTTGTAACACAGGCAAGAACTCTTTCTTTGACTGTTCCATTTTGAACTACTTCAAAATCTTGTCAAGGTATGTACTCATTGAAAAAACTTATCAATCGTCTTGATCTATCTCTATAGATCTTGATGCTCAATATGTAAGCAGCTTCACCGAGGTCTTTCTTTGAAAAACTCCTTTCAAACACTCCTTTATGCTTTGCAGAATAATTCTATATTATTTCCGATCTACAATATGTCATTCACATATACTTACCAGAAATGCTGTAGTGCTCCCACTCACTTTCTAGTAAATACAGGCTTCACTGCAAGTCTGTATAAACTATATGCTTTGATCAACTTATCAAAGCGTATATTCTAACTCCGAGATGCTTGCACCAGTCCATAGATGCACATTTTGTTAACACCTTTAGGATCGACAAAACCTCTTGGTTGCATCACATACAACTCTTCTTTAATAACTCCATTAAGGAATGCAGTTTTGTTTATCCATTTGCCAGATTTCATAAAATGTGGCAATTGCTAACATGATTCGGACAGACTTTTAAGCATTGATACGAGTGAGAAAATCTCATTGTATTCAACATCTTGAACTTTGTCAAAAACCTTTTTCGACAAGTCTAGCTTTGTAGATAGTAACACTACTATCAGCGTCCGTCTTCCTCTTGAAGATCCATTTATTTTCTATGGCTTGCCGATCATCGGGCAACTCCACCAAAGTCCACACTTTGTTCTCATACATGGATCTCATCTCAGATGTCATGGCCTCAAGCCATTTCGCGGAATCTGGGCTCATCATCGCTTCCTCATAGTTCGTAGGTTCATCATGGTCTAGTTACATGACTTCCAGAACAGGATTACCGTACCACTCTGGTGTGGATCTCACTCTGGTTTACCTACGAGATTCGGTAGTAACTTGATCTGAAGTTACATGATCATCATCATTAGCTTCCTCACTAATTGGTGTAGTAGTCACAGGAACAAATTTCTGTGATGAACTACTTTCCAATAAGGGAGAGGTACAATTACCTTATCAAGTTCTACTTTCCTCCCACTCACTTCTTTCGAGAGAAACTCCTTCTCTAGAAAGGATCCATTTATTAGCAACGAATGTTTTGCCTTCGGATCTGTGATAGAAGGTGTACCCAACAATTTCCTTTGGGTATTCTATGAAGACGCACTTCTCCGATTTGGGTTTGAGCTTATCAGGATGAAACTTTTTCACATAAGCATCGCATCCCCAAACTTTAAGAAACGACATCTTTGGTTTCTTGCCAAACCATAGTTCATATAGTGTCGTCTCAACGGATTAGATGGTGCCCTATTTAACATGAATGCAGCTGTCTGTAATGCATGATCCCAAAACGATATTGGTAAATCGGTAAGAAACATCATAGATTGTACTATATCCAATAAAGTACGGTTATGACGTTCGGACACACCATTATGATGTGGTGTTCCAAGTGGCATGAATTTGTGAAACTATTCCACATTGTTTTAATTGAAGACCAAACTCGTAACTCAAATATTTGTCTCCGCGATCAGATCGTAGAAACCTTATTTTCTTGTCACGATGATTTTTCCACTTCACTCTGAAATTCTTTGAACGTTTCAACTATTTCAGACTTATGTTTCATCAAGTAGATATACCCATATCTGCTCAAATCATCTGTGAAGGTCAGAAAATAACGATACCCGCCGCGAGCCTTAACACTCATTGGATCCCATACATCAGTATGTATTATTTCCAATAAGTTAGTTGCTCGCTCCACTGTTCCGAAGAACGGAGTCTTAGTCATCTTGCCCATGAGGCATGGTTCGCAAGCATCAAGTGATTCATAATCAAGTGATTCCAAAATCCCATCAGCATGGAGTTTCTTCATGCGCTTTACACCAATATGACCTAAACGGCAGTGCCACAAATAAGTTGCACTATCATTATTAACTTTGCATCTTTTGGTTTCAATATTATGAATATGTGTATCACTACGATCGAGATCCAATGAACCATTTTCATTGGGTGTGTAACCATATAAGGTTTTATTCATGTAAACAGAACAACAGTTTATTCTCTTACTTAAATGAATAACCGTATTGCAATAAACATGATCAAATCATATTCATGCTCAACGCAAACACCAAATAACATTTATTTAGGTTCAACACTAATCCCGAAAGTATAGGGAGTGTGCGATGATGATCATATCAATCTTGAAACTACTTTCAACACACATCGTCACTTCACCATTAACTAGTTTCTGTTTATTCTGCAACTCCCTTTCGAGTTACTACTCTTAGCAACTGAACCAGTACCAAATACCGAGGGGTTGCTATAAACACTAGTAAAGTACACATCAATAACATGTATATCAAATATACCTTTGTTTACTTTGCCATCCTTCTTATCCGCCAAATACTTGGGGTAGTTCTGCTTCCAGTAACCAGTCCCTTTGCAGTAGAAGCACTTAGTCTCAGGCTTAGGTCCAGACTTGGGCTTCTTCACTTGAGCAGCAACTTGCTTGCCGTTCTTCTTGAAGTTCCCTTCTATCCCTTTGCCCTTTTCTTGAAACTAGTGGTCTTGTTAACCATCAACACTTGATGTTCTTTCTTGATTTCTACCTTCATCGATTTCATCATCATGAAAAACTCAGGAATCATTTTCATCATCCCTTGCATACTATAGTTCATCACGAAGTTCTACTAACTTGGTGATGGTGACTAGAGAATTCTGTCAATCACTATCTTATCTGGAAGATTAACTCCCACTTGATTCAAGCGATTGTAGTACCCAGACAATCTGAGCACATGCTCACTAGTTGAGCGATTCTCCTCCATCTTTTAGCTATAGAACTTGTTGGAGACTTCATATCTTTCAACTCGGGTATTTGCTTGAAATATTAACTTCAACTCCTGGAACATCTCATATGGTCCATGACGTTCAAAACGTCTTTGAAGTCCCGATTCTAAGCCATAAAGCATGGTGCACAAAACTATCAAGTAGTCATCATATTGAGCTAGCCAAACATTCATAACGTCTGCATCTGCTCCTGCAATAGGTCTGTCACCTAGCGGTGCATCAAGGACATAATTCTTCTGTGCAGCAATGAGGATAAACCTCAGATCGCGGATCCAATCCGCATCATTGCTACGAACATTTTTCAACACAATTTTCTCTAGGAACATATCAAAATAAACATATGAAAGCAACAATGCAAGCTATTGATTTACAACATAATTTGCAAAATACTACCAGGACTAAGTTCATGATAAATTTAAGTTAAATTAATCATATTACTTAAGAACTCCCACTTAGACAGACATCTCTCTAGTCACCTAAGTGATCACGTGATCCAAATCAACTAAACCATAACCGATCATCACGTGAGATGGAGTAGTTTTCAATGGTGAACATGTTATGTTGATCATATCTACTATATGATTCACGCTCGACCTTTCGGTCTCCGTGTTCCGAGGCCATATCTGCATATGCTAGGCTCGTCAAGTGTAACCTGAGTATTCTGCGTGTGCAAAACTGGCTTGCACCCGTTGTAGATGGACGTAGAGCTTATCACACCCGATCATCATGTGGTGTCTGGGCACGACGAACTTTGGCAACGGTGCATACTCAGGGAGAACATTTCTTGATAATTTTTAGTGAGAGATCATCTTAAAATGCTACCGTCAATCAAAGCAAGATAAGATGCATAAAGGATAAACATCATATGCAATCAATATAAGTGATATGATATGGCCATCATCATCTTGTGCTTGTGATCTCCATCTCCGAAGCACCATCATGATCACCATCGTCACCGGCGCGGCACCTTGATCTCCATCGTAGCATCGTTGTCGTTTATGCCATCTATTGCTTCTACGACTATCGCTACCGCTTAGTGATAAAGTAAAGCAATTACAGGGCGTTTGCATTTCATACAATAAAGCGACAACCATATGGCTCCTGCCAGTTGCCGATAACTTCGGTTACAAAACATGATCATCTCATACAATAAAATATAGCATCATGTCTTGGCCATATCACATCACAACATGCCCTGCAAAAACAAGTTAGACGTCCTCTACTTTGTTGTTGCAAGTTTTACGTGGCTGCTACGGGCTTAAGCAAGAACCAATCTCACCTACGCATCAAAACCACAACGATCGTTTGTCAAGTTGATGCTGTTTTAACCTTCGCAAGGACCGGGCGTAGCCACACTCGGTTCAACTAAAGTTGGAGAAACTGACACCCGCTAGTCACCTGTGTGCAAAGCACGGTGGTAAAACCAGTCTCGCGTAAGCGTACACGTAATGTCGGTCTGGGCCGCTTCACCCAACAATACTGCCGAACCAAAGTATGACATGCTGGTAAGCAGTATGACTTATATCGCCCACAACTCACTTGTGTTCTACTCGTGCATATAACATCAAACCATAAAACCTAGGCTCGGATGCCACTGTTGGGAAACGTAGTAATTTCAAAAAAAAATTCCTACGCACATGCAAGATCATGGTGATGCATAGCAACAAGAGGGGAGAGTGTTGTCTACGTACCCTCGTAGACCGAAGCGGAAGCGTTGACGCAACATAGAGGAAGTAGTCGTACGTCCTCCCGGTTCAACCGATCCAAGCACCGTTACTCCGGCACCTCCGAGTTCTTGACACACGTACAGCTCGATGACGCACCCCGAACTCTGATCCAGCAGAGGCACGGGGAGGAGTTTCGTCAGCACGACGGCGTGGTGACGATCTTGATGTTCAACTGTCGCAGGGCTTCGCCTAAGCACCGCTACAATTTGACCGAGGTGTAATATCGTGGAGGGTGGCACCGCACACGGCTAAGGAACGATCACAATGATCAACTTGTGTGTCTATGGGGTGCCCCCCGCCCCCGTATATAAAGGAGGGAGGGAGGAGGGGGCCGGCCTGAGGGGAGGCGCGCCCTAGGAGGGGGAAACCTACTCCAAGTAGTTTTCCCCCCTCTTTTCCTAATAGGAGTAGGAGAGGGAAGGAAGAGGGGGGAGGAGAGAAGGAAAGGGGGGGCCGGCCCCCCTCCCAATTCGGATTGGGCTTGGGGGGGGCGCCCCCTCCTTTGCTCCTTTTCCCTCCCTTCCACTAAGGCCCAGTAAGGCCCATATACTTACCGGGGGGTTCCGGTAACCTCCCGGAACTCTGGTATAATCCCAATCTCATCCGGAACCTTTCCAGTGTCCAAATATATCCGTCCAATATATCAATATTTATGTCTCGACCATTTTGAGACTCCTCGTCATGTCCGTGATCACATCCGGGACTCCGAACAACCTTCGATACATCAAAATACATAAACTCATAATATAACTGTCATCGAAACCTTAAGCGTGCGGACCCTACGGTTTGAGAACAATGTAGACATGACCGAGACACGTCTCCGGTCAATAACCAATAGCGGGACCTGGATGCCCATATTGGTTCCTTCATATTCTACGAAGATCTTTATCGGTCAAACCGCACAACAACATACGTTGTTCCCTTTGTCATCAGTATGTTACTTGCCCGAGATTCGATCGTCGGTATCCAATACCTAGTTCAATCTCGTTACCGGCAAGTCTCTTTACTCGTTCCGTAATACATCATCTCGCAACTAACTCATTAGTTGAAATGCTTGCAAGGCTTAAGTGATGTGTATTACCGAGAGGGCCCAGAGATACCTCTCCGACATTCGGAGTGACAAATCCTAATCTCGAAATACGCCAACTCAACAAGTACCTTTGGAGACACCTGTAGAGCACCTTTATAATCACCCAGTTACGTTGTGACGTTTGGTAGCACACAAAGTGTTCCTCTGGTAAATGGGAGTTGCATAATCTCATAGTCACAGGAACATGTATAAGTCATGAAGGAAGCAATAGCAACATACTAAACGATCGGGTGCTAAGCTAACGGAATGGGTCATGTCAATCAGATCATTCAACTAATGACGTGACCTTGTTAATCAAATAACAACTCCTTGTTCATGGTTAGGAAACATAACCATCTTTGATTAACAAGCTAGTCAAGTAGAGGCATACTAGTGACACTCTGTTTGTCTATATATTCACACATGTATTATGTTTCCGGTTAATACAATTCTAGCATGAATAATAAACTTTTATCATGATATAAGGAAATAAATAATAACTTTATTATTGCCTCTAGGGCATATTTCCTTCAGCTATGACTTTGCTATGCTTAATGCTTGTCACTAGGGCCCGAGTGCCATGATTTCAGATCTAAACCTATTATGTTTTCATGAATATATGTGTGTTCTTGATCTTATCTTGCAAGTCTATAGTCACCTATTATGTGTTATGATCTGACAACCCCGAAGTGACAATAATTGGGATACTTCTCGGTGATGACCGTAGTTTGAGGAGTTCATGTATTCACTATGTGTTAATGCTTTGGTCCGGTTCTCTATTAAAAGGAGGCCTTAATATCCCTTAGTTTTCGTAAGGACCCCGCTGCAACGGGAGGGTAGGACAAAAGATGTCATGCAAGTACTTTTCCATAAGCACGTATGACTATTTACAGAATACATGCCTACATTACATTGATGAATTGGAGCTAGTTCTATATCACCCTATGTTATAACTATTGCATGAGGAATCGCATCCGGCATAATTATCCATCACTGATCCATTGCCTACGAGCTTTTCACATATTGTTCTTCGGTTCTTTACTTTTCCGTTGCTACTGTTACAACTACTATAAAACCGCCAAAACATTTATCTTTACTTTTGCTACCGTTACCTTTATTATCATACCACTTTTGCTACTAAATACTTTGCTGCAGATACTAAGTTGTCCAGGTGTGGTTGAATTGACAACTCAACTGCTAATACTCAAGAATATTCTTTGGCTCCCCTTGTGTCGAATCACTAAATTTGGGTTGAATACTTTACCCTCGAAAGCTATTGCGATCCCCAACACTTGTGGGTTATCAAGACTAATTTCTGGTGCCGTTGCCGGGGAGCATAGCTCTATTCTCTGAGTCACTTGGGATTTATATCTGTTGATCACTATGAAGAACTTGAAAGACGATCAAACTACTATTTTGCCCTCAACGACGAGGGGAGGTAAGGAACTACCATCTAGCTCTGCACTAGATTCTCCTTCCGTTATTAGTAGGCTTGGGACACCTAAACCTGATACTGCTATGAATTCTGATATGTCGCATGTTATTGATGATGCCACTTCTGCTATGCATGATGAAACTACTTCTGTGCGTGATACTACTGTGCCATTAGGTGAATTTCTAGATGAACAACTTGCTAGATTTAGGGGGTATGAAATTATTGAAGATCCTATTACTGATGATAGTGATGATGAAGGTCCCCCCAATGATTATGTTTTACCTGTTGTTCCTAAGGGTTATGTTATGCATGAAACAGCTGCTATGGAAATTCTTGCTTGCAATGATAGAAATGATCTTAAGAAATTATTAGCTAAATGGAAGCAGTAGTCTCTTAATGCTAGAATGAAACCCGATCCTGCTTTTGCTACTTCACCTATCTGTGTTACTGATAAGGATTATGAATTCTTTATTGATCCTGATATTATTACTTTAGTTGAATCTGATCCTTTTTATGGCCTTGAATCTGAAACTGTTGTGGCACATCTTACCAAGTTGAATGATATAGCTACCTTGTTTACTAATGATGAGAAGTCTCGCTATTTATATATCCTTAAGATATTTCCGTTCTCATTGAAGGGTGATGCTAAGACTTGGTATAATTCTCTTGCTCCTGGTTGTGTGCGTAGTCCCCAGGATATGATTTATTACTACTCTGCTAAATATTTCCCTGCTCATAAGAAACAAGCTGCCTTGCGGGAAATATATAATTTTGTGCAAATCAAAGAAGAGAGTCTCCCACAAGCTTGGGGGAGGCTTCTTCGGTTACTTAATGCTTTGCCTAATCATCCTCTTAAGAAAAATGAAATACTTGATATCTTTTATAATGGACTAACCGATGCTTCCAAGGACTACTTGGATAGTTGTGCTGGTTGTGTTTTCAGGGAAAGAATAGTCGACGAAGCTGAAATATTATTGAATAATATGTTGACTAATGAAAATAATTGGACTCTTCCTGAGCCAATTCCTGAAGTAATTCCTGAACCAATTGAGCCAACTCCTGAGCCTATTCCTAAACCCACTCCGAAGAAGAGTTATTTCTCAGTCCTGAAGATATGCAAGAGGCAAAGAAATCGATGAAAGAAAAAGGTATTAAAGCTGAAGATGTTAATAATTTACCTCCTATTGAAGAAATACATGGTCTTAATTTACCGCCTGAAGAACTACATTGTCTTGATAACCCGACACAGGTAGTAAAGGTAAATTCTCTCTATAGATATGATAAAGTTGAAATACCCTCTACTAAATTCCATAGCCCATGCTTAGATGAGTTTGATGACTTTATGGCTAGACAAGAAAGTTTTAATGCTTATCTTGGTAGAGAGTTAAAGAATAATGCTTTCGAGATAGGACGCGTAGGTGATAATCTGGCTAGAGTTAAAGATGAACTTCACCGCGTTAGCAAATATGCTTCTATGGTTGTTACTCAAGCTGAGCAAGTACTCAAAGCTCAAAATGATTTGCTTGATGAATTAAATATAAAAATGACTTTGCTGTTAGAGTGGCTACTAGAACTGGTAGAATGACTTAGGAACCTTTGTATCCTGAAGGCCACCCTAAGAGAATCGAGCAAGATTCTCAGAGAAATAATTTAGAGGCACCTGGTTCTTCTAAAAAGAAGAAGAAGAAAAACGATAGAACTTTGCATGCTTCTAGTGAACCTACTGTAGACACACCTGAGAACCCCAATGATATTTCTATTTCTGATGCTGAAACACAATCAGGTGATGAACATGAACCTAGTGATAATGTTAATGATAATGTTCATGTTGATGCTCAACCTAGCAAAGACAATGATGTAGAGATTGAACCTGCGGTTGATTTTGATAACCCACAATCAAAGAATCAACGTTATGATAAGAGAGATTTTGTTGCTAGGAGGCACGGTAAAGAAAGAGAACCATGGGTTCAGAAACCCATGCCCTTTCCTCCTAAACCATCCAAGTCAAAGGATGATGAGGATTTTGAGCGCTTTGCTGAAATGATTAGACCTATTTTCTTACGTATGCGCTTAACTGATATGCTGAAAGTAAATCCTTATGCTAAGTATATGAAGGATATCATCACAAATAAAAGAAAGATACCGGAAGCTGAAATTTCCACCATGCTTGCTAATTACACTTTTAAGGGTGGAATACCAAAGAAACTTGGAGATTCGGGTGTACCAACTATACCATGCTCTATTAAAAGAAATTATGTTGAAACTGCTTTATGTGATCTTGGAGCTGGTGTTAGTGTTATGCCTCTCTCTTTATATCATAGACTTGAATTGAATAAGTTGACACCTACTAAAATATCTTTGCAAATGGTTGATAAATCAACTACTATACCTGTTGGTATTTGTGAGGATGTGCCTGTTGTGGTTGCAAATGTCACTATCTTAACGGACTTTGTTATTCTTGATATTCCCGAGGATGATAGTATGTCTATTATCCTTGGTAGACCTTTTCATAATACTGCAGGGGTTGTTATTGATTGCAACAAAGGCAATGTCACTTTTCATGTTAATGGTAATGAGCATATTGTACACTTTCCGAGGAAACAATCTCAAGTTCATAGCATCAATTCTATTGAAAAAGTTCCAACTATCATTTTTGGAGGTTTTGAATTTCCTCTACCTATTGTCAAGAAAAAGTATGATATTCTTATTGTTGGGGATTTTCATATCCCCGCTGAGGTAACTTAGTGTTATTCGAAATTTCTCCGATTTCGTGTTATTCGGAATGAGTTTGTTAACAAGACTTGATCAACCTTGTTAGTGGGTTCATTTTGATGATCACAAGATGGATGAAACTAGAAGGCACAACCTTTTGTACCTTCCTTTTACTTTCTGTTATTTAGATTAAATAAAGCAAAAATAGTATTATCCGTCTGTTTTCTGAATTATCCGTGCATTAAAAAATAGTCCGAAAATAAAAGTGCTCCAAATGCCCTGCAAATTTAGTATGATTTTTTCTGGAATATTTGAGGATTTTAGGCACTGAAAACACTACAGGAGGGGCAAGCACTAGGCCACGAGAGAGGAGGGCGCGCCCCCCTGTAGGGCGCGCCCCTGTCTCGTGGGCCCCTGGTGGGTCCCCTCCACTTATGCCAGCACCCACACACTTCATCTTCTACCCAAAAAAATCCCCATCCAGCTCAAGCCCAAGTTCTAGCTCGTTTTGCTATGATTTTTGATCTCTTAGCTCAAAGCTCCATTCGCAAAACTGCTTTGGGAGATTGTTGCTTGGTATGTGACTCCTCCATTGGTCCAATTAGTTTTTGTTCTAGTGCTTTATTCATTGCAATTTTTTGCTGCATAGGTGACCATGTTCTTGAGCTTGCATGTTAAATTTTTGAGGTCCCAAGCAATTTCAATGCATGATATAGGCTCTAGGCACTTGTAGGAGTAGTTGCTATCAATCTTGTTAAGTTTTATTCACTTTTATTTTGAAGTTACTAAAATTTCAGAAATTTTCAGAAAAAGAAATATGCTTAGAAGAATGTACCAAGGTGGTTCCTTGGCAAAGAAAGGGCCAAGGATTGCTATACATGAACAAGATGTTAATTTGCCAAGGGACGCAAATGTACGAGCTTGTGAGTGGCCATCCGATGATTTTATGGTCGAAGCAGGCTTCAAGGAGGAGTTTGATGCGTATGTGCGTAATGCCGAGCTGGAGGACTTCTTACAAGATAAGTGTCCTCAATATTATCAATTGACTGATTCCTTTGTGCGGAGGTTTGAATATATTTCTGCGTGTAATTCTCCTAGTGTTATGTTTGATATTTATGATACATCTTATACCATGGATTTAGAGGATTTCACAATTGCTTGCAAACCCCCGCAGTGGGGTAATGTTAATGATCCTCCCAAATCTGAAGTTAGAGATTTTCTTGCTAGTATTACTGTGGGAGAATCTAGGGACGTAACACAAGCTACCATAGGGACCATTCATTTTCCTGCTATACATTACTTTGCTCTCTTTATTGGTAGATGCATTAACGGTAAGGATGAAGTATGTCACATGTGTGCCCCTGATCTTTGTGTCCTCAAGAGTGCTGTGTCAGGTTATAGAGGTTATAACTTGGGGGCAATAGTTGCACGTAGGTTGCAGAATAATAGTAGAAGGGGTGATATCTTTGGAGGAATTTATGCAACCCGTGTGGCTAATTTTCTTAATATAGCCCCACGAGAGGGGGATATGCTTGTACCTCCTGTTTATTTGGATAAAGAAGCTATGTTTGATCATCATTTTCTTGAGAGGAATGAACAATTCCTCCATTATCGACTAACCTATAACAGACGCAACGTCGTCCCTGTTACTCTTCCTGCTCCCTACCTTTTTGATGATCACACAAAAGGAAGATATGTTGTCACCAGGGAAGAAGCCACTGAATATGAGAGGGGAATGGAGGCAGCTCGCCAACACGCTGCTGCTCAGGAGGCGGTTGCCTCTGCATCTCAGTACTACCCCAGCTACTCTTATGGATATCAGCCAGGCGGTCATTGGTATTAGACCAACTTAGGCCAAAAGCCTAAGCTTGGGGGAGTACATATTTCTCACTGACTTTACATTCATGTTCACACACTAGTCGTCGGTGCTCACACTCTTTCATTGTATTATCCATGTTAGTTTAAATTTCTTTTTCTAGTTTTCTTCTTGTGTTTTTGATAAACCTTAAGAAAAACCAAAAAAATATATTAGTTAGTTTAATTTCCATGCTTGTAGTAGAATTAAAATGAAAACCCAAAAAGATTTCGCGTTCTTCTTTTACTTGTTAGGAGCTTTCCCATATAAATAGTTTTATTTTCTTTTCTTTCTTTTGGGGGTCGAGAAGACCATATTGAAAATGCTTAGTGGCTCTTATATGCATGATTGTTTATTTAATTTAGAGTCCATATTACTTGTCTTCTCTCTCTTGAGTTGAATGCTTGCAGATTCCAGCTTAATCCAATGCACATGTGATACGTCCATTTTGCATCATGCTTTTATATCGATATTTATCGCATTATGGGTTGTTATTTCACGATATGTCACAATACTTATGGCTATTCTCTCTTATCTTACAAGGTTTACCATGAAGAGGGGGAATGCCGGCAGCTGGAATTCTGGCTGGAAAAGGAGACCTATTCTGCGCAACTCCAAAAGTCCTGAAACTCCACGGAATATCTTAAAATAAATAAAGAAAAATCGTCGCCAAAGATGAAGGCCAGGGGGCCCACACCCTGCTCATGAGGGTGGGGGCGCGCCCCTCCCCCCTGGGCGCCCCCTACCTCGTGGGCCCCTTGGTGGCTCTCCGACGCCCATCTTCTCCTATATGAAGTCTTTCGATGAGAAAAAAATCAGAAGCAACCTTTCGGGACGAGACTCCGCCGCCACGAGGCGGAACCTTGGCGGAACCAATCTAGGGCTCCGGCAGAGCTATTCTGCCGGGGACACTTCCCTCTGGGAGGGGGAAATCATCGTCATCATCATCACCAACGCTCCTCTTATCGGGAGAGGGCAATCTCCATCAACATCTTCACCAGCACCATCTCATCTCCAAACCCTAGTTCATCTCTTGTATCCAATTCTTGTCTCCAAGCCCGGGATTGGTGCTAGTAGGGGTCTAGTAGTGTTGATTACTGATACCTCTCCGTTGTATCTGTTGGGGAACGTAGTAATTTAAAAAAAATTCCTACGCACACGCAAGATCATGGTGAGGACATAGCAACGAGAGGGGAGAGTGTTGTCCATGTACCCTCGTAGACCGTAAGCGGAAGCGTTATGACAACACGGTTGATGTAGTCGTACGTCTTCATGATCCGACCGATCCAAGTACCGAATGTACGGCACCTTCGAGTTCAGCACACGTTCAGCTCGATGACGATCCCCGGACTCCGATCCAGCAAAGTGTTGGGGATGAGTTCCGTCAGCACGACGGCGTGGTGACGATGATGATGCTCTACCGGCGCAGGGCTTCGCCTAAACTCCGCGATGATATGACCGAGGTGGAATATGGTGGAGGGGGGCACCGCACATGGCTAAGGAACGATCCGTAATCAACTTGTGTGTTCTAGGGTGCCCCCTACCCCCGTATATAAAGGAGCAAGGGGGGGAGGCCGGCCGGCCCTAGAGGGCGCGCCAAGGAGGAGGAGTCCTCCTAGTAGGAGTAGGACTCCCTCTTTCCTACTCCTACTAGGAGGGGGAAAGGAAGGGGGAGAGGGAGAGGGAAAGAGGGGGGCGCCCCCCTCCTAGTCGAAAACCTTTTGCAACAAGTCGAGCTTTGTAGACAGTTATATTACCATCAGTGTCAGTCTTCTTCTTAAAGATCCATTTATTCTCAATGGCTTGCCGATCATTGGGCAAGTCAACAAAAGTCCATACTTTGTTCTCATACATGGATCCCATCTCAGATTTCATGGCCTCTAGCCATTTTGCGGAATCTGGGCTCATCATCGCTTCCTCATAGTTCGTAGGTTCGTCATGGTCAAGTAACATGACTTCCAGAATAGGATTACCGTACCACTCTGGTGCGGATCTTACTCTGGTAGACCTACGAGGTTCAGTAGAAACTTGATCTGAAGTTTCATGATCAATATCATTAGCTTCCTCACTAATCGGTGTAGCTGTCACAGGAACTGGTTCTTGTGATGAACTACTTTGCAATAAGGGAGAAGGTACAGTTACCTCATCAAGTTCTACTTTCCTCCCACTCACTTCTTTCGAGAGAAACTCCTTCTCTAGAAAGGGTCCGAATTTTACAACGAAAATCTTGCCTTCAGATCTGTGATAGAAGGTGTACCCAACAGTCTCTTTTGGGTATCCTATGAAGACACATTTCTCCGATTTTGGTTCAAGTTTATCTGGTTGAAGTTTCTTCACATAAGCATTGCAGCCCCAAAATTTAAGAAACAACAACTTTGGTTTCTTGCCAAACCATAGTTCATGAGGCGTTGTCTTAACGGATTTTGATGGTGCCCTATTTAACGTGAATGCGGCCGTCTCTAAAGCATAACCCCAAAACGATAGCGGTAAATCAGTAAGAGACATCATAGATCGCACCATATCTAGTAAAGTACGATTACGACGTTCGGACACACCATTTTGTTGTGGTGTTCCGGGTGGCGTGAGTTGTGAAACTATTCCGCATTGCTTCAAATGTAAACCAAACTCGTAACTCAAATATTCTCCTCCACGATCAGATCGTAGAAATTTTATTTTCTTGTTACGATGATTTTCCACTGCACTCTGAAATTCTTTGAACTTTTCAAATGTTTCAGACTTGTGTTTCATTAAGTAGATATACCCATATCTGCTCAAATCATCTGTGAAGGTGATAAAATAACAATACCCGCCGCGAGCCTCAACATTCATTGGACCACAAACATTAGTATGTATGATTTCCAACAAATCAGTTGCTCGCTCCATAGTTTCGGAGAACGGCGTTTTAGTCATCTTGCCCATGAGGCACGGTTCCCAAGTACCAAGTGATTCATAATCAAGTGATTCCAAAAGCCCATCAGTATGGAGTTTCTTCATGCGCTTTACACCGATATGGCCTAAACGGCAGTGCCCCAAATAAGTTGCACTATCATTATCAACTCTGCATCTTTTGGTTTCAACACTATGAATATGTGTATCACTACTATCGAGATTCAATAAAAATAGACCACTCTTCAAGGGTGCATGACCATAAAAAATATTACTCATATAAATAGAACAACCATTATTCTCTGATTTAAATGAATAACCGTCTCGCATCAAACAAGATCCAGATATAATGTTCATGCTCAACGCTGGCACCAAATAACAATTATTTAGGTCTAAAACTAATCCCGATGGTAGATGTAGAGGTAGCGTGCCGACCGCGATCACATCGACTTTGGAACCATTTCCCACGCGCATCGTCACCTCGTCCTTAGCCAATCTTCGCTTAATCCGTAGTCCCTGTTTCGAGTTGCAAATATTAGCAACAGAACCAGTATCAAATACCCAGGTGCTACTGCGAGCATTAGTAAGGTACACATCAATAACATGTATATCACATATACCTTTGTTCACTTTGCCATCCTTCTTATCCGCCAAATACTTGGGGCAGTTCCGCTTCCAGTGTCCAGTCTGCTTGCAGTAGAAGCACTCAGTCTCAGGCTTAGGTCTAGACTTGGGTTTCTTCTCTTGAGCAACAACTTATTTGCTGTTCTTCTTGAAGTTCCCCTTCTTCTTCCATTTGCCCTTTTTCTTGAAATTGGTGGTCTTGTTAACCATCAACACTTGATGCTCCTTCTTGATTTCTACTCCGCAGCTTTTAGCATTGCGAAGAGCTCGGGAATAGTCTTGTCCATCCCTTGCATATTATAGTTCATCACGAAGCTCTTGTAGCTTGGTGGTAGTGATTGAAGAATTCTGTCAATGACACTATCATCAGGAAGATTAACTCCCAGTTGAATCAAGTGATTATTATACCCAGACATTTTGAGTATGTGTTCACTGACAGAACTATTCTCCTCCATCTTGCAGCTATAGAACTTATTGGAGACTTCATATCTCTCAATCCGGGCATTTGCTTGAAATATTAACTTCAACTCCTGGAACATCCCAATGCTCCATGACGTTCAAAACGTCGTTGAAGACCCGATTCTAAGCCGTAAAGCATCGCACGGTGAACTATCGAGTAGTCATCAGCTTTGCTCTGCCAGACGTTCTTAACGTTGTCAGTTGCATCGGCAGCAGGCCTGGCACCCAGCAGTGCTTCCAGGACGTAATTCTTCTGTGCAGCAATGATGATAATCCTCGGGTTACGGACCCAGTCTGTGTAATTGCTGCCATCATCTTTCAACTTTGCTTTCTCAAGGAACGCATTAAAATTCAACGGAACAACAGCACGAGCCATCTATCTACAACAAACATAGACAAGCAAAATACTATCAGGTACTAAGTTCATGATAAATTTAAGTTCAATTAATCATATTACTTAAGAACTCCCACTTAGATAGACATCCCTCTAATCCTCTAAGTGATTACGTGATCCATATCAACTACACCATGTCCGATCGTCACGTGAGGTGGAGTAGTTTCAACGGTGAACATCAATATGTTGATCATATCTACTATATGATTCACGCTCGACCTTTCGGTCTCCGTGTTCCGAGGCCATATCTGTTATATGCTAGGCTCGTCAAGTTTAACCTGAGTATTCCGCGTGTGCAACTGTTTTGCACCCGTTGTATTTGAACGTAGAGCCTATCACACCCGATCATCATGTAGTGTCTCAGCACGAAGAACTTTCGCAACGGTGCATACTCAGGGAGAACACTTCTTGATAATTTAGTGAGAGATCATCTTAAAATGCTACCGTCAATCAAAGCAAGATAAGATGCATAAAGGATAAACATCACATGCAATCAATATAAGTGATATGATATGGCCATCATCATCTTGTGCTTGTGATCTCCATCTTTGAAGCACCATCGTGATCACCATCGTCACCAGCGCGACACCTTGATCTCCATTGTAGCATCGTTGTCGTTTACGCCATCTATTGCTTCTACGACTATCGCTACCGCTTAGTGATAAAGTAAAGCAATTACAGGGCGTTTGCATTTCATACAATAAAGCGACAACCATATGGCTCCTGCCAGTTGCCGATAACTTTGGTTACAAAACATGATCATCTCATACAATAAAATATAGCATCACGTCTTGACCATATCACATCACAACATGCCCTGCAAAAACAAGTTAGACGTCCTCTACTCTGTTGTTGCAAATTTTACGTGGCTGCTACGGGCTTAGCAAGAACCGTTCTTACCTATGCATCAAAACCACAACGATAGTTCGTCAAGTTAGTGCTGTTTTAACCTTCGCAAGGACCGGGCGTAGCCACACTCGATTCAGCTAAAGTGAGAGAGACAGACACCCGCCAGTCACCTTTAAGCACGAGTTCTCGTAACGGTGAAACCAGTCTCGCGTGAGCGTACGCGTAATGTCGGTCTGGGCCGCTTCATCTCACAATACCGCTGAACCAAAGTATGACATGCTGGTAAGCAGTATGACTTGTATCGCCCACAACTCACTTGTGTTCTACTCGTGCATATGACATCTACGCATAAAACCTGGCTCGGATGCCACTGTTGGGGAACGTAGTAATTTAAAAAAAATTACTACGCACATGCAAGATCATGGTGATGACATAGCAACGAGAGGGGAGAGTGTTGTCCACGTACCCTCGTAGACCGTAAGCGGAAGCATTATGACAACGCGGTTGATGTAGTCGTACGTCTTCACGATCCGACCGATCCAAGTACCGAACGTACGACACCTCCGAGTTGAGCACACGTTCAGCTCGTTGACGATCCCCGGACTCCGATCCAGCAAAGTGGCGGGGATGAGTTCCGTCAGCACGACGGCGTGGTGACGATGATGATGCTCTACCGGCGCAGGGCTTCGCCTAAACTCCGCGACGATATGACCAAGGTGGAATATGGTGGAGGGGGGCACCGCACACGGCTAAGGAACGATCCGTAGATCAACTTGTGTGTTCTAGGGTGCCCCCCTGCCCCCATATATAAAGGAGCAAGGGGGGGGGGGGGCGGCCGGCCCTAGAGGGCGCGCCAAGGAGGAGGAGTCCTCCTCCTAGTAGGAGTAAGACTCCCTCTTTCCTACTCCTACTAGGAGGGGGGAAAGGAAGGGGGAGAGGGAGAGGGAAAGAGGGCCCCCCTCCTAGTCCAATTTGGATCAGAGGGGGAGGGGCGCGCGACCCATGCTGGCTGCCCCTCTCTCTCTCTCCACTAAGGCCCATAAGGCCCATTATTTCTCCCGGGGGGGGGGGGGTTCCGGTAACCCTCCGGCACTCCGGTTTTCTCCGAAAACGTCCGGTGTCCAAATATAGTCGTCCAATATATCAATCTTTATGTCTCGACCATTTCGAGACTCCTCGTCATGTCCGTGATCACATCCGGGACTCGAACAAACTTCGGTACATCAAAACTTAGAAACTCATAATAAAACTGTCATCGTAACATTAAGCGTGCGGACCCTACGTGTTCGAGAACTATGTAGACATGACCTAGAACTATTCTCGGTCAATAACCAATAGCGGAGCCTGGATGCCCATATTGGTTCCTACATATTCTACGAAGATCTTTATCGGTCAAACCGCATAACAACATACGTTGTTCCCTTTGTCACCGGTATGTTATTTGCCCGAGATTCGAACGTCGGTATCCAATACCTAGTTCAATCTTGTTACCGGCAAGTCTCTTTACTCGTTACGTAATGCATCATTCAGTAACTAACTCATTAGCTACATTGCTTTCAAGGCTTATAGTGATGTGCATTACCGAGAGGGCCCAGAGATACCTCTCCGACAATCGGAGTGACAAAACCTAATCTCGAAATACGCCAACCCAACATGTACCTTTGGAGACACCTGTAGTACTCCTTTATAATCACCCAGTTACGTTGTGACGTTTCGTAGCACCCAAAGTGTTCCTCCGGTAAATGGGAGTTGCATAATCTCATAGTTACAAGAACATGTATGAGTCATGAAGAAAGCAATAGCAATATACTAAACGATCAAGTGCTAGGCTAACGGAATGGGTCATGTCAATCACATCATTCTCCTAATGATGTGATCTCTTTAATCAAATGACAACACATGCCAATGGTTAGGAAACATAACCGTCTTTGATTAATGAGCTAGTCCAGTAGAGGCATACTAGTGACGTTATGTTTGTCTATGTATTCACACATGTATCATGTTTCTGGTTAATACAATTCTAGCATGAATAATAAACATTTATCATGATATGAGGAAATAAATAATAACTTTATTATTGCCTCTAGGGCATATTTCCGTCAGTATCCACTTTTCCAAAAACTTTTGCCCTTGTTTTGGACTCTAACTTGTATGATTTGAATGGAACTAACCCGGACTAACGCTGTTTTCAGTAGAATTGCCATGGTGTTGTTTTATGTGCAGAAAACAAAAGTTCTCGGCATGACCTGAAACTCCACAGAATATCTTAGAATAAATAATAAAAAATCCTTGTCAAAGATGAAGACCAGGGGGGCCACACCCTGTTCACGAGGGTGGGGGGCGCGCCCCTCCCCCTGGGCGCGCCCCCCTACCTCGTGGGCCCCCTGGTGGCCCTCCGACGCCAACTCCAACTCCATATATTGGCTTTCGGGGAGAGAAAAAATCAAAGAGAAAGTTTCATCGCGTTTTACGATACGGAGCCGCCGCCAAGCCCTAATCTCTCTCGGGAGGGCTGATCTGGAGTCCGTTCGGGGCTCCAGAGAGGGGGATTCGTCACCGTCGTCATCATCAACCATCCTCCATCACCAATTTCATGATGCTCACCGCCGTGCGTGAGTAATTGCATCGTAGGCTTGCTAGACGGTGATGGGTTGGATGAGATTTATCATGTAATCGAGTTAGTTTTGTTAGGGTTCGATCCCTAGTATCCACTATGTTCTGAGATTGATGTTGCTATGACTTTGCTATGCTTAATGCTTGTCACTAGCGCCCGAGTGCCATGATTTCAGATCTGAACCTATTATGTTTTCATGAATATATGTGTGTTCTAGATCCTATCTTGCAAGTCTATAGTCACCTACTATGTGTTATGATCCGGCAACCCCGAAGTGACAATAATCGGGACCACTCCCGATGATGACCGTAGTTTGAGGAGTTCATGTATTCACTATGTGCTAATGCTTTGTTCCGGTTCTCTATTACAAGGAGGCCTTAATATCCCTTAGTTTCCATTAGGACCCCGCTGCCACGGGAGGGTAGGACAAAAGATGCCATGCAAGTTCTTTTCCAGAAGCACGTATGACTATATACGCAATACATGCCTACATTACATTGATGAACTGAAGCTAGTTCTGTGTCACCCTATGTTATGACTGTTACATGATGAACCACATCCGGCATAATTATCCATCGCTAATCCGGTGCCTACGAGTTTTCCATATACTAGTTTACGCTTATTTACTTTTCCGTTGCTACTGTTACAATCACTACAAAATACCCAAAACATTACTTTTGCTGTCTTTACTTTTGTTACCGTTACCACCACTATCATATTACTTTGCTACTAAACACTTTGCTGCAGATACTAAGTTTCCAGGTGTGGTTGAATTGACAACTCAGCTGCTAATACTTGAGAATATTCTTTGGCTCCCCTTGTGTCGAATCAATAAATTTGGGTTGAATACTCTACCCTCGAAACTGTTGCGATTCCCTATACTTGTGGGTTACCAAGACCTTTTTCTGGCACCGTTGCTGGGGAGCATAGCTCTATTCCTTGAGTCACTTGGGATTTATATCTGCTGGACACTATGAAGAATTTGAAAGATGATCGAACTACTATTTTGCCCTCAACTACGAGGGGAGGTATGTGATTGCCATCTAGCCTTGCACTAGATTCTCCTTCTGTTATGAGTAAGTTTGCGACACCTAAACCTACTACTGCTATTGATTCTGATATGTCGCATGTTATTGATGATGTCACTTCTGCTATGCATGATACTTATGATGAAACTACTTCTATGCTTGATACTACTGTGCCACTCGGTGAATTTCTTGATGAGCAAATTGCTAGGTCTAGAGAAAGAGAAATTATTGAACCTGAACACGATGATGTTAGTGATGATGAACCTATGCCTGCTATTCCTGAGGGTTATCTTTTTAGTGCTGAATCTTTTGAAGTTGTTGTTGCTTGCCAGGATAGTCTTGAACGTAAGATGTTGCTAATTAAGTGGAGTAAAGAATCTTTTAGAGGAAGGATAAGACCCGGTCATGCTTTTGCTACTTCACCTATCTGTGTCTCTGATTATGATTATTATGATATTTCTGTCGATCCAGATATAATTACTTTGATTGAATCTGATCCTTTTTATGGCTATGAATCTGAAACTGTTGTGGCACATCTTCGTAAGTTAGATGATATAGCTGCCCTGTTTACTAATAATCTGAGATCGCGCCACCTTTATTTACTTAAAATATTTCCTTCTCATTAAAGGATGATGCTAAGAAATGGTTTAATTCTCATTAAAGGATGATGCTAAGAAATGGTTTAATTCTCTTGATCCTGGTTGTGTGCAAAGTCCCCAGGATATGATTTATTACTTCTCTGCTAAATATTTCCCTGCTCATAAGAAACAAGCTGCTTTGAGGGAAATATACAATTTTGTGCAAATTGAAGAAGAGATTCTCCCACAAGCTTGGGGGAGGCTTCTCAAGTTACTTAATGCTTTGCCTGATCATCCTCTTAAGAAACCTGAAATATTTGATATCTTTTATAATGGACTAACTGATGCTTCCAGAGATTACCTGGATAGTTGTGCTGGTTCTCTTTTCAGGGAAAGAACACCGGATGATGCTGAACTTCTATTGAATAATATGTTGGCTAATGAAAATAATTGGGCACCTCCCGAGCCAACTCCTGAGCCAGCTCCTGAGCCTATTACTGAGCCTATTCCTAAACCAACTCCGAAGAAGAGAGGTGTTCTATTTCTCAGTCCCGAAGATATGCAAGAGGCAAAGAAATCTATGAAAGAAAAAGGTATTAAAGCTGAAGATGTTAAGAATTTACCTCCTATTGAAGAAATACATGGTCTTAATTTACCGCATGTTGAAGAAGTATATGATCTCAATTACTTATTTACTGAAGAACCTCCCGATATCCCGACACAGGTAGTAAAGGTAAATTCTCTCTATAGATATGATAAAGCTGAAGTTCCTCCTACTAAAATTGCTAGTCAGTGCTTTGATGAGTTTGATGACTTTATGTTTAAGCAAGATGACTTTAATGCTTAATTTGGTAGACAATTAAAACATAATACCTTTATGATTAAACGCTTGAGTGATTATATGGCTGATATTAGAGGTGAACTTAAACTTGTTAGCAAACATGCTTCTATGGTTACGACTCAAGTAGAACAAGTACTTAAAGCTCAGAAAGAAGTGCTCGATGAAATGAATAGTAAGAAAAATGATTATGCTGTTAGAGTGGCTACTAGAACTGGTAGAATGACTCGGGAACCTTTGTATCCTGAAGGCCACCCTAAGAGAATCGAGCAAGATTCTCAGAGAAATAATATTGATCTGCCTAGTTCTTCTAAGAGGAAGAAAAAGAAAAATGATAGGACTGTGCAAACTTCTAGTGAACCTATTGCTGAACCACCTGATAATCCAAATGATATCTCTATGTCTGATGCTGAAACACAATCAGGTGATGAACGTGAACCTAGTGATAATGTTAATGATAATGTTCATGTTGATGCTCAACCTAGTAATGATAATGAAGTAGAAGTTGAACCTGTTGTTGATCATGATAACCCACAATCAAAGAATCAACGTTATGATAAAAGAGACTTTGTTGCTAGGAAACATGGTAAAGAAAGAGAACCATGGGTTCAGAAACCCATGCCTTTTCCTCCCAAACCATCCAAGAAAAAGGATGATGAGGATTTTGAGCGCTTTGCTGAAATGATTAGACCCATCTTTTTGCATATGCGATTAACTGATGTGCTCAAAACAAATCCTTATGCTAAGTATATGAAGGATATTATTACTAATAAAAGAAAGATACCTGAAGCTGAAATTTCCACCATGCTTGGTAATTACACCTTTAAGGGTGGAATACCAAAGAAACTTGGAGATCCCGGAGTGCCTACTATACCATGCTCCATTAAAAGAAATTATGTTAAAACTGCTTTATGTGATCTTGGAGCCGGGGTTAGTGTCATGCCTCTCTCTTTATATCGTAGACTTGACTTGAATAAGTTGACACCTACTGAAATATCTTTGCAAATGGCTGATAAATCAACTGCTATACCTGTTGGTATTTGTGAGGATGTGCCTGTTGTGGTTGCAAACGTTACTATTTTAACGGACTTTGTTATTCTTGATATTCCCGAGGATGATAGTACGTCTATTATTCTTAGAAGACCTTTCCTTAATACTGCAGGGGCTGTCATTGATTGCAACAAAGGCAATGTCACTTTTCATGTTAATGGCAATGAGCACACGGTGCACTTTCCAAGGAAACAACCTCAAGTTTATAGTATCAACTCTATTGGAAAAGTTCCATCGATTATATTTGGAGGTTTTGAATTTCCTCTCCCTACTATCAAGAAAAAGTATGATATTCTTATTGTTGGGGATTTTCATATCCCCGTTGAGGTAACTTAGTGTCATTCGAAATTTCTCCGGTTTCGGGATTATTCGGAATGAGTTTGTTAACAAGACTTGATCAACCTTGTTAGTGGGTTCATTTTGATGATCACAAGATGGATGAAACTAGAAGCACAACTTTGTGTACCCTCTTTATATTTTCTGTTATTTAGTAGAAATAAAGTAAAATAGTATTTTTCTGTCTGTTTCCTGACTTATCCATGCAATATAAAAATATCCCGAAAATAAAAGTCCTCAGAATGCCATGCCAATTTAATATGATTTTTTTGGGAATATTTGAGAATTTACTGTGCAAAAATTACCACGGGGGGAGCTACCACCTGGCCACGAGGGTGGAGGGCGCGCCCTACCCCCTGGGCGCGCCCCTTGCCTCGTGGTTCCACGGTGGCCCTCCTCCACTTATTCCTGCACCCATCTTCTTCCTGTGTCTCACACAAACACGAAAAACCAACTCAAGCACGAGTTCCAGCCCCCGTTGCTGTGATTTTCGATCTCCTTGCTCAAAGCACCTCTCGCAAAACTGCTTGGGGAGATTGTTCCTTGGTATGTGACTCCTCCATTGGTCCAATTAGTTTTTGTTCTAGTGCTTTATTCATTGCAAATTTGTGCTGCATAGGTGACCCTGTTCTTGAGCTTGCATGTCAAATTTATATGGTTCCAAGTAGTTCTAATGCTTGATATAGGCCCTAGGCACTTGTGGGAGTTGTTGCTATCAATTTTATTGAAGTTGGTTCACTTTTATTTGAAGTTACTAAAAATTTCAGAAATTTTTCAGAGGAAACAATATGCTTAGGAGGATGTTCCAAGGTGGTCCTTCAAGGAAGCAAGGTCCCAGGCTTGCAATACGTGATGCTGACGAGGAACCACCAAGATACGCACTCGTGAGGCCCTGTCAATGGCCTTCAGAAAATTTTATGAATCAAGTGGGAATTAAAGAAGAATTCTACGCATATTTGCGTAATGCCGATCTTGAGGACTTTGAAGCTGATAAATGCCCACAATATCATGACCTCACAAGTTCATTTGTGGGGAGGTTTGATTTTTCAACTTCGCGTAATTCTCCTTCGGTCATGTTTGACCTTTATGACAAATCTTATACCATGGACTTAGAGGATTTCACTCTTGCATGCAAACTTCCATCTTGGGGTAGTATCAGGGATCCCCCTAAATCTGAATATAGAGACTTTCTTGCTAGAATAACTGTGGAGGAATCTATAGATATAGCACAGGCCACTATAGGGAGCATTCACTTTCCTGCTATACATTATTTGGCTCTCTTCATTGGTAGATGTATAACTGCTAAGGATGAAGCATGTCACATGTGTGCCCCGGATCTCAACATTCTCAGAAGTGTTGTGTTAGGAGACCAATCTTATCATATGGGCGCCATTGTAGCTCGTAGGTTGCATCAGAATAGGCATAATGGAGATTTCTTTGGAGTAATTTATGCAACCCGCTTAGCTAATTTTCTTGATGTAGACATTCGTGAGGGTGATATGGAGTTACCCTCTTCTTATTTAGATCCTGATCCTATGTTTTCCCACCAGTTCATTGAGAGGACTGGACCACCTTACCAGTATCGACTAATCTTTAACAAACGGCATGTGGTCTGTGTTGCTCTTCCTGCTCCTACCTTCTTTGATTTTCAGGTGAGAGGAAGATATATTATTACCAGAGAGGAGGCAGATGAGTACGAAAGGAGAGTGGAGGCTGCTCGACTCCACGCTACAGCTCAGGCGGCGATAGCCGCTGCGTCACATTACGACCCCAGCTTCACCTATGGATATCCGCCAGGCCATCCCTAGCAATAGACCAACTTAGGCCAAAAGCCTAAGCTTGGGGGAGTACGTATTTCCCACCGACATTACATTCATGTTCACACACACTCATTGCTAGATGTCGGTGCTCATACTTTTTCACTGTAATATCCATGCTAGTTTAAATTTCTTTTTCCTGCTTTCTTCTTGTGTGTTTGTTAAACTTTAAGAAAAATCAAAAAAATTAGGTAGTTTATTTCTTTGCTTCTAGTGGAAATTAAAAAGAAAACCCAAAAATATTTCCCGTTCTTCTTTTTACTTGTTGGGAGCTTTCCCGTGTAAATAGTTTTTATTTTCTTTTCCTTTCTTTGGGGGTCGAGAAGACTATATTGAAAATGCTTAGTGGCTCTTATATGCATGATTGATTATTTAAACCTGGAGCCCATATTACTTGTCTTCTCTCTTGAGTTGAATGCTTGCAGATTCCAGCTTAGTCCAATGCACGTGCACTCTTATTATTATACACACTGTTCGGTCGTGCAAGTGAAAGGCAATAATGATGATATATGATGGACTTATTGGGATGAGAAAAGCTGGTATGAACTCGACCTCTCTTGTTTTTGTAAATATGATGATTTACCGTTCTTGATTCAGCTATTATGAAGTAAACATATTTGCAATGACATTTAGAGATTATAGTTGCTTGTGCCATGCTTGATTAGCTATGAGTTATAATGGTCTACCTTGCGTGCCAACTTGCTATTAGAATGATTATGATATGGTATGATGGGGTGGTATCCTCCTTTAAATGCATTGAGTGACTCGACTTGGCACATGTTCACGCATGTAGTTGAATCAAATCAACATAGCCTTCATGATATTTATGTTCATGGTGGATTATATCCTACTCATGCTTATATTCGGTGTAAATTAATTTTAATGCATGTTTACGAGTGTTGTCGCTCTCTCAGTTGGTCGCTTCCCATTCTTTTGCTAGCCTTCACCTATACTAAGCGGGAATACTGCTTGTGCATCCAAACTCCTTAAACCCCAAAGTTATTCCATATGAGTCCACTATACCTACCCATATGCGGTATTTACCTACCGTTCCAAGTAAATTTGTATGTGCCAAACTCTAAACCTTCAAATAAACATTCTGTTTTGCATGCTCGAATAGCTCATATGTCAACTAGAGCTGCCCTTATCTTCCGTGTTAGGTGGGTTATTCTCAAGAGGAGTGGACTCCGCTCATCATTCACGAGAAAATGGCTGGTATTCGGGATGCCCAGTCCCATGCTTTGTGCAAACTAAATCAAAATAACTGCAAACAAAACCCCCCTTGGGACCCGTTGTATGTTGGAGGCACTCGTTGTTTCGAGCAAGCCATGGATTGATGCTTGTGGAGGAAGGGGAGTATAAACTTTACCATTCTGTTTGGGAACCGCATATAATCTGTTTAGCATGGAAGATATCATCGTCTTTTAGTTGTTAGTTGACAATGAAAGTATGCCGCTCAAAATATAATTTATCTCTATTTCAAAATCGAGCTCTGGCACCTCTACAAATCCCCGCTTCCCTCTACGAAGGGCCTATCTATTTACTTTTATGTTGAGTCATCACCCTTCTTATTAAAAAGCACCCGCTGGAGAGCACACTGTCATTTGCATTCATTATAATTGGTTTATATTGGGTATGACTTGACTGGATCTCTTTTACCATGAATTACAATGTTTAGTCGGTCCTTGATCTTTAAAGGTGCTCTGCATTTATGTTTTGCAGTCTCAGAAAGGGCTAGTGAGATACCATTTTGTTATATCATGTTATGATTATTTTGAGAAAGTGTTGTCATCCGAGTTTTATTATTATGGCTCGCTAGCTGATTATGCTATTGATATGAGTAATTGTGAGACCTAAGTTTCATTGTGAGTATGGTTAATTCGTAATAATTGCTGAGACTTGAATGCTGGCTTTTCATGTTTACAACAACAAGAGCAAACATAGTTTGTAAAAGTTTTTCTTTTTCTCTTTCGGTTTGTCAACTGAATTGCTTGAGGACAAGCAAGGGTTTAAGCTTGGGGGAGTTGATACGTCTCCGTCGTATATACTTTTCTAAACACTTTTGCCCTTGTTTTGGACTCTAACTTGTATGATTTGAATGGAACTAACCCGGATTGACGCTGTTTTCAGCAGAATTGCCATGGTGTTGTTTTATGTGCAGAAAACAAAAGTTCTTGGAATGACCTGAAACTCCACGGAATATCTTAGAATAAATAATAAAAAATCCTCGCCAAAGATGAAGACCAGGGGGCCCACACCCTGTTCATGAGGGTGGGGGGCGCGCCCCTCCCCCCTGGGCGCACCCCCTACCTCGTGGGCCCCCTGGTGGCCCTCCAACGCCAACTCCAACTCCATATATTGGCTTTCAGGGAGAAAAAAATCAGAGAGAAAGTTTCATCGCGTTTTACGATACGGAGCCGCCGCCAAGCCCTAATCTCTCTCGGGAGGGCTGATCTGGAGTCCGTTCGGGGCTCCAGAGAGGGGGATTCGTCACCGTCGTCATCATCAACCATCCTCCATCACCAATTTCATGATGCTCACCGCTGTGCGTGAGTAATTGCATCGTAGGCTTGCTGGATGGTGATGGGTTGGATGAGATTTATCATGTAATCGAGTTAGTTTTGTTAGGGTTCGATCCCTAGTATCCACTATGTTCTGAGATTGATGTTGCTATGACTTTGCTATGCTTAATGCTTGTCACTAGCGCCCGAGTGCCATGATTTCAGATCTGAACCTATTATGTTTTCATGAATATATGTGTGTTCTAGATCCTATCTTGCAAGTCTATAGTCACCTACTATGTGTTATGATCCGGCAACCCCGAAGTGACAATAATTGGGACCACTCCCGGTGATGACCGTAGTTTGAGGAGTTCATGTATTCACTATGTGCTAATGCTTTGTTCCGGTTCTCTATTAAAAGGAGGCCTTAATATCCCTTAGTTTCCATTAGGACCCCGCTACCACGGGAGGGTAGGACAAAAGATGTCATGCAAGTTCTTTTCCATAAGCACGTATGACTATATACGCAATACATGCCTACATTACATTGATGAACTGGAGCTAGTTCTGTGTCACCCTATGTTATGACTGTTACATGATGAACCACATCCGGCATAATTATCCATCTCTAATCCTGTGCCTACGAGTTTTCCATATACTGGTTTACGCTTATTTACTTTTCCGTTGCTACTGTTACAATCACTACAAAATACCAAAAACATTACTTTTGCTGTCTTTACTTTTGTTACCGTTACCACCACTATCATATTACTCTGCTACTAAACACTTTGCCGCAGATACTAAGTTTCCAGGTGTGGTTGAATTGACAACTCAGCTGCTAATACTTGAGAATATTCTTTGGCTCCCCTTGTGTCGAATCAATAAATTTGGGTTGAATACTCTACCCTCAAAAACTGTTGCGATCCCCTATACTTGTGGGTTATCAATTACTCCTTGTAGTTGATGCTAGTTGGTTTACTTGGTGGAAGATCACATGTTCAGATCCTTTATGCATATTATTACTCCTCTGATTATGAACACGAATATGCTTTGTGAGTAGTTACGTTTGTTCCTGAGGACAAGGGAGAAGTCTTGCTATTAGTAGTCATGTGAATTTGGTATTCGTTTGATATTTTGATGAGATGTATGTTGTCTAACCTCTAGTGGTGTTATGTGAACGTCGACTACATAACACTTCACCATTATTTGGGCCTAGAGGAAGGCATTGGGAAGTAATAAGTAGATGATGGGTTGCTAGAGTGACAGAAGCTTAAACCCTAGTTTATGCGTTGCTTCGTAAGGGGCTGATTTGGATCCATATGTTTCATGCTATGGTTAGGTTTACCTTAATACTTTCGTTGTAGTTGCGGATGCTTGCAATAGAGGTTAATCATAAGTGGGATGCTTGTTCAAGTAAGAACAGCACCCAAGCACCGGTCCACCCACATATCAAATTATCAAAGTACTGAACGCGAATCATATGAGCGTGATGAAAACTAGCTTGATGATATTCCCATGTGTCCTCGGGAGCGCTTTTCCTATTATAAGAGTTTGTCCAGGCTTGTCCTTTGCTACAAAAAGGATTGGGCCACCTTGCTGCACTTTATTTACTTTTGTTACTTGTTGCTCGTTACAATTTATCCTATCACAAAACTATCTGTTACCACTTATTTCAGTACTTGCAGAGAATACCTTGCTGAAAACCGCTTATCATTTCCTTTTGCTCCTCGTTGGGTTCGACACTCTTACTTATCGAAAGGACTACGATAGATGGGTCATCAAGACTCTTTTCTGGCGCCGTTGCCGGGGAGTGTAGCGCCTTTGGTAAGTGGAATTTGGTAAGGAAAAATTTATATAGTGTGCTGAAATTTTCTGTCACTTGTTACTATGGAAAGTGAATCTCTGAGGGGCTTGTTCGGGGTATCTTCACCCCGTCCAGTAGAGCAAAGAGTTGCTCGTCAACATACTGAACCTATTGAAAATGAAACTCCTTTTGAATTTCCTTCGGGTATTATGGAAAAACTGTTGGCTAATACTTTTACAGGAGATGGGACAAAGCATCCCGACGAGCATCTACGCAATGTGGATGATATTTGTGGATTATTTAAGCTTGCAGGTATACCCGATGATGTTGTTAAGAAGAAGGCTTTCCCTTTATCTTTGGAGGGAGACGCATTGACATGGCATAGGCTATGTGATGATACGAGATCATGGAACTATAAAAGAGTGATATTGGAATTTCATCAAAAGTATTACCCTATGCATCTTGTTCATCGTGATCGCAATTATATATATAATTTTTGGCCTTGCGAAGGAGAAAGCATCTCTCAAGCTTGGGGGAGGCTTAAATCAATGTTATATTCATGCCCCAATCATGAGCTTCCAAGAGAAATAATTATGCAAAGTTTTTATGCTCGGCTTTCTCATAATAATCAAACCATGCTCGATACTTCCTGTTCTGGCTCCTTTATGATGAAGACTATTGAATTCAGATGGAATTTATAGGATAGAATTAAACGCAACTCTAAATATTGGGACCTCGACGAAGGTAAGGAGTCAGGTATGATACCTAAGTTTGATTGTGTTAAATCTTTTATGGATACCGATATTTTCCGTAAGTTTAGGACTAAATATGGACTTGACTCTGAGATAGTAGCTTCTTTCTGTGAATCTTTTGCTACTTATGTTGATCTCCCCAAGGAGAAGTGGTTTAAATATCATCCTCCCATAGAAGTAAAAGTAGCTGCACCTATTAAAGTTGAAGAAGAGACTATCACTTATAATGATCCTATTGTTCCCACCTCTTATGTTGAGAAACCACCTTTCCCTGTTAGAGTAAAGGATCATGCTAAAGCTTCAACTATTGTTCGTAAAAGCAATACTAGAACTTATACACCGCCTGAGCAAGTCAAAGTAGAACCTAATATTGCTATTGTTAAAGATCTCTTGTCTGATAATATTGATGGGCATGTCATTCAATTCTCTGGTGAAACTGCTAGAATTGCTAAACCCTGTGATAGAGATAAACATAGACCTGTGATAGGCGTGCCTGTTATTTCTATTAAATTGTTATCATGGCTTATGTGATATGGGTGCTAGTGCTAGTGTTATACCCATTGACTTATATAAAGAAATTACGCATGATATCACACCTGCTGAGTTAGAAGATATTGATGTTACAATTAAACTTGCCAATAGAGATACTATATCTGCAATGGGAATGGTTAGAGATGTTGAAGTCTTGTGTGGAAAAACCAAATATCCCGCTGATTTCCTTGTTCTTGGTTCTCCACAAGATAGCTTTTGTCCCATTATTTTTGGTAGACCCTTCTTGAATATTGTTAATGCTACGATAGACTGCAAAAAGAATGTTGTTACTGTTGGCTTGGATGATATGGTTCATGAGTTTAATTTCTCTAAATTTAGTAAACAACATCGTGAGGAAGAATTGCCTAGTAAGGATGAAATTATTGGTCTTGCTTCTATTGCCGTACCTCCTAGTGATCCTTTAGAACACTATTTGCTAGACCATGAAAATGAGATGTTCATGAATGAAAGAAGGGAAATAGATGAAGTATTCTTTAAATAGGAACCTATTCTGCAACACAATTTGCCTTTTGAAATCCTAGGGGATCCTCCTCCACCCAAGGGTGATCCCGTGTTTGAGCTCAAACCATTGCCTGATAATCTTAAATATGCTTATCTTGATGAAAAGAAAATATATCCTGTTATTATTAGTGCTAACCTTTCAGAGCATGAAGAAGAAAGATTATTGAAAACTCTGAAGAAGCATCGTGCCGCTATTGGATATACTCTTGATGATCTTAAGGGCATTAGTCCCACTCTATGTCAACATAAAATAAATTTGGAAGCGGATGCCAAACCAGTTCATGATCCTCAACGACGTTTGAATCCTAAAATGAAAGAAGTGGTAAGAAAAGAAATACTCAAGCTTCTGGAGGCAGGTATAATTTATCCCGTTGCTGATAGTCAGTGGGTAAGTCCTGTCCACTGTGTCCCTAAGAAGGGAGGTATTACTGTTGTCCCTAATGATAAAGATGAATTGATCCCGCAAAGAATTATCACAGGTTATAGGATGGTAATTGATTTCCGCAAGTTAAATAAAGCTACTAAGATAGATCATTACCCCTTGCCTTTTATTGATCAAATGCTAGAAAGATTATGCAAACATACACATTATTGCTTTCTAGATGGTTATTCTGGTTTCTCTCAAATACCTGTGTCGGCTAAAGATCAATCAAAGACTACTTTTACATGCCCTTTTGGTACTTTTGCTTATAGACGTATGCCTTTTGGTTTATGTAATGCACCTGCTACCTTTCAAAGATGCATGATGGCTATATTCTCTGATTTTTGTGAAAAGATTTGTGAGGTTTTCATGGACGACTTTTCCGTCTATGGTTCCTCTTTTGATGATTGCTTGAGCAATCTTGATCGAGTTTTGCAGAGATGTGAAGAAACTAATCTTGTCTTGAATTGGGAAAAGTGCCACTTTATGGTTAATGAAGGTATTGTCTTGGGGCACAAAGTTTCTGAAAGAGGTATTGAAGTTGATAAAGCCAAGGTTGATGCTATTGAAAAGATGCCATGTCCCAAGGACATCAAAGGTATAAGAAGTTTCCTTGGTCACGCTGGATTTTATAGGAGGTTCATTAAGGACTTCTCAAAAATCTCTCGTCCTCTGACTAATTTATTACAAAAAGATGTACCATTTGTCTTTGATGATGATTGTGTAGAAGCATTTGAAATACTTTAGAAAGCATTAGTATCTGCACCTATTGTTCAGCCACCTGATTGGAATTTACCCTTTGAAATTATGTGTGATGCTAGTGATTATGCTGTAGGTGCTGTTCTAGGGCAAAGAGTTGATAAGAAATTAAATGTTATCCATTATGCTAGTAAGACTCTAGACAATGCTCAAAGAAATTATGCTACTACTGAAAAGGAACTCTTAGCAGTTGTGTTTGCCTGTGATAAATTCAGACCCTATATTGTTGATTCTAAAGTAACTATTCACACTGATCATGCTGCTATTAAATATTTTATGGAAAAGAAAGATGCTAAACCTAGACTTATTAGATGGGTTCTCTTGATGCAAGAATTTGATTTGCATATTGTTGATAGAAAAGGAGCTAAGAACCCAGTTGCAGACAACTTATCTAGGTTAGAGAATGTTCTTGATGACCCACTACCTATTGATGATAGCTTTCTCGATGAACAATTAAATGTCATAAGCACTTCTCGTAGCACTCCATGGTATGATGATTATGCTAATTATATTGTTGCTAAATTTATACCACCTAGCTTCACATACCAACAAAAGAAAAAGTTCTTTTATGATTTGAGACATTACTTTTGGGATGATCCACATCTTTATAAAGAAGGAGTAGTTGGTGTTATTAGACATTGTGTACCTGAGCATGAACAGGAACAGATCCTACGCAAGTGTCACTCCGAAGCTTATGGAGGACACCACGCTGGAGATAGAACTGCACATAAGGTATTGCAATCTGGTTTTTATTGGCCTGCTCTCTTCAAGGATGCCCGTAAGTTTGTTTTGTCTTGTGATGAATGTCAAAGAATTGGTAATATTAGTAGACGTCAAGAAATGCCTATGAATTATTCACTTGTTATTGAACCATTTGATGTTTGGGGCTTTGATTATATGGGACCTTTTCCTGCCTCTAATGGATATACACATATTTTAGTTGCTGTTGATTACGTTACTAAGTGGGTAGAAGCTATTCCAACTAGTAGTGCTGATCATAACACTTCTATTAAAATGCTTAAGGAAGTTATTTTTCCGAGGTTTGGAGTCCCTAGATATTTAATGACTGATGGTGGTTCACACTTTATTCATGGTGCTTTCCGTAAAATGCTTGCTAAATATGACGTTAATCATAGAATTGCATCTCCATATCACCCGCAGTCTAGTGGTCAAGTAGAATTGAGTAATAGAGAGCTCAAATTAATTTTGCAAAAGACTGTTAATAGGTCTAGAAAGAATTGGTCCAAGAAACTTGATGATGCGTTATGGGCCTATAGAACTGCATATAAGAATCCTATGGGTATGTCTCCGTATAAAATGGTTTATGGAAAAGCATGTCACTTACCTCTCGAATTAGAACATAAGGCATATTGGGCTATTAAAGAGCTCAACTATGATTTCAAACTTGCCGGTGAGAAGAGGTTATTTGATATTAGCTCACTTGATGAATGGAGAACCCAAGCCTATGAAAATGCCAAGTTATTTAAAGAAAGAGTTAAAAGATGGCATGACAAAAGGATACAAAAGCGTGAGTTTAATGTAGGTGATTATGTATTACTATACAACTCTCGTTTAAGATTTTTTGCAGGAAAACTTCTCTCCAAATGGGAAGGTCCTTATGTTATCGAGGAGGTCTATTGTTCCGGTGCCATAAAAATCAACAACTTCGCAGGCACAAATCCGAAGGTGGTAAATGGTCAAAGAATCAAACATTATATCTCAGGTAATCCCATAAATGTTGAAACCAATATTATTGAAACCGTAACCCCGGAGGAATACATAAGGGACACTTTCAAGAATGTTCCAGAGTCCGAAAAGGAATAGGTATGTGGTACGGTAAGTAAACTGACCCCAAAACAATTTTTAAAGCAATATTTCTCTGTTTTGGAATATTTAGAAAAATAGAAAAATAAGTAGCAGTCCGGGGAGGACACGAGGCCTCCACGAGGGTGGAGGGCGCGCCCTACCCCCTGGGCACGCCCCCTACCTCGTGAGCACCTCATGTGCCCTCCGGACTCCGTTTTCTTGCACGATACATATTTTGGTCGGTTAAAATTCATTATATATTCTCCCGAAGGTTTTGACGACCGTATCACGCAAGTATCCTCTATTTTCGTTTCGAACTGTTTCTGTTGCAGATTTGAGGATTCCGGAGACTCGATCATCCTTCTATGAGGGTGAAGCTATGCCATGGAAGGTGGACGACAAGCTTCCATCATCAACAACACCTCCACCGCCAACAACAAAGAAGGAGATATAATCACATGGGTATGGGCACTCCCCTTGGCAACTGCCAACCTTGGGGGAGGTGCCCCGGTATCGTATCACCATCACAACTCCTATCTTTACCGTTTTTATTAGTTTGATCCTATTAGTAGTATCTTGATTTAGTAGAATAAAGTCATGTCACGATCTAGTTTTGAGTTTTGCTTTATGATCCCTCTATGCAATCGAGTCCGTGAGCTATATATAATAAAGATTAGTGTTGAGTCAAGGGCTTGATTACTTTGCCATGATCTTGGGTGAATAAAGAAAAGAATAAAAAGAAACAAAGAGTTCATATTGATCTTATTGAGAGTAATGACTTCACATAAAAAGAGTATGATGAGTGTTGGGAGTTGGCAAATATTGCTTTGGTCATCGTTGCAATTAATAGGAAGTAATAAGGAGAGAGAGGTTTCACATATACATATATTATCATTGACATCTTTTATGATTGGGAGCACTCATTAAAATATGACATGCTAAAGAGTTGATGTTGGACAAGGAATACAACATAATGAGTTATGTTTTCTTACATCTGAGATAAAGTATGTTGTCATGGTTCCTCTAACATGTGGATCTTGCCTTTCCCCCTCATGCTAGCCAAATTCTCAGCACCAAGTAGAGATACTACTTGTGCTTCCAAATACCCTTAAACCAGTTTAGCCATGAGAGTCCACCATATCTACATATGGATTGAGTAAGATCCTTCAAGTAAGTTGTCATCGGTGCAAGCAATAAAAATTGCTCTTTAAATATGCATGACTTATTAGTGCAGAGAAATAAGCTTTGTACGAACTTGTTGTGGACGCAATAAAAGCGACGGACTGCATAATAAAGGTTCACATACAAGGGGCAATATAAAGTGACGTTCTTTTGCATTAAGATTTTGTGCATCCAACCATAAAAGCGCATGGCAACCTCTGCTTCCCTCTGCGAAGGGCCTATCTTTTATTATTATCCTCTACTTTATGCAAGAGTCACGGTGATCTTCACCTTTCCTTTTTCATTTTATCCTTTGGCAAGCTCAGCATGTTGGAAAGAACATGATATATATATCTAATTGGATGTGGGGGAGCATGAATTATTATTGTTGACATTACCCTTGAGGTAAAAGGTTGTGGGGCAAAACTACAAGCCCCTATCTTTCTCTGTGTCCGGTTAAAACTCCGTAACCACAAGTATTGCGTGAGTGTTAGCAATTATGAAGGACTAAGTGATAGTTGAGTATGTGGACTTGCTTTTAAGCTCTGACATAGACTCTTTCCGATGTTATGATAAATTGCAATTGCTTCAATGACTGAGGGTATAATTTGTTGGTGCTCAATAAGGTTTTTGATTCATACTTTGGCTTTGTGAAAAGATCATCACTTGAACATGAGTAATCATATAACAAAATCAATATATGTTGTTGTTATGAAAATAATCAAGATACCTTCATGTCCGTATTTTATTTTTATCGACGCCTCTACTTCTAAACATGAGGACATATTTATTGTTATCGGCTTTTCGCTTAAGGACAAGCGAGGTCTAAGCTTGGGGGAGTTGATACGTCCATTTTGCATCATGCTTTTATATCGATATTTATCGCATTATGGGCTGTTATTTCACGATATGTCACAATACTTCTGGCTATTCTCTCTTATTTTACAAGGTTTACCATGAAGAGGGCGAATGCTGACAGCTGGAATTCTGGCTGGAAAAGGAGCAAATATTGGAGACCTATTCTGCGCAACTCCAAAAGTCTTGAAAGTCCACGGAATATCTTAAAATAAATAAAGAAAAATCGTCTCCAAAGATGAAGGCCAGGGGGCCCACACCCTGCTCACGAGGGTGGGGGGGCACGCCCCTCCCCCTGGGCGCGCCCCCTACCTCGTGGGCCCCCTGGTGGCTCTCCGACGCCCATCTTCTCCTATATGAAGTCTTTCGATGATAAAAAAAATCAGAAGCAACCTTTTGGGACGAGACTCCGCCGCCATGAGGCAGAACCTTGGCGGAACCAATCTAGGGCTCCGACAGAGCTGTTCTGCCGGGGACACTTCCCTCCGGGAGGGGGAAATCATCACCATCATCATCACCAACGCTCCTCTCATCGGGAGAGGGCAATCTCCATCAACATCTTCACAAGCACCATCTCATCTCCAAACCCTAGTTCATCTCTTGTATCCAATTCTTGTCTCCAAGTCCGGGATTGGTGCTAGTAGGTTGCCAGTAGTGTTGATTACTCCTTGTAGTTGATGCTAGTTGGTTTATTTGGTGGAAGATCATATGTTCAGATCCTTTATGCATATTATTACCCCTCTGATTATGAACATGAATATGCTTTGTGAGTAGTTACGTTTGTTCCTGAGGACAAGGGAGAAGTCTTGCTATTAGTAGTCATGTGAATTTGGTATTCGTTCGATATTTTGATAAGATGTATGTTGTCTAACCTCTAGTGGTGTTATGTGAACGTCGACTACATAACACTTCACCATTATTTGGGCCTAGAGGAAGGCATTGGGAAGTAATAAGTAGATGATGGGTTGCTAGAGTGACAGAAGCTTAAACCCTAGTTTATGTGTTGCTTCGTAAGGGGCTGATTTGGATCCATATGTTTCATGCTATGGTTAGGTTTACCTTAATACTTTTGTTGTAGTTGCGGATGCTTGCAATAGAGGTTAATCATAAGTGGGATGCTTGTTCAAGTAAGAACAGCACCCAAGCAACGGTCCACCCACATATCAAATTATCAAAGTACCGAACGCGAATCATATGAGCGTGATGAAAATTAGCTTGACGATATTCCCATGTGTCCTCGGGAGCGCTTTTCCTATTATAAGAGTTTGCCCAGGCTTGTCCTTTGCTACAAAAAGGATTGGGCCACCTTGCTGCACTTTATTTACTTTTGTTACTTGTTGCTCGATACAATTTATCCTATCACAAAACTATCTGTTACCATTTATTTCAGTACTTGCAGAGAATACCTTGCTAAAAACCGCTTATCATTTCCTTCTGCTCCTCGTTGGGTTCGACACTCTTACTTATCGAAAGGACTATGATAGATCCCCTATACTTGTGGGTCATCAATGTGCACTCTTATTATTATACACATCGTTCAGTCGTGCAAGTGAAAGGCAATAATGATGATATATGATGGACTTATTGGGATGAGAAAAGCTGGTATGAACTCGACCTCTCTTGTTTTTGTAAATATGATGATTCATCATTCCTGAGTCAGCTATTATGAAGTAAACATATTTGCAATGACATTTAGAGATTATAGTTGCTTTTGCCATGCTTGATTAGCTATGAGTTATAATGGTTTACCTAGCGTGCCAACATGCTATTAGAATGATTATGATGTGGTATGATGGGATGGTATCCTCCTTTGAATGTATTAAGTGACTCGACTTGGCATGTGTTCATGCATGTAGTTGAATCAAATCAACATAGCCTTCATCATATTTATGTTCATGGTAGATTATATCCTACTCATGCTTGTGCTCGGTGTAAATTAATTCTAATTCATGTTTACGACTGTTGTCGCTCTCTCAGTTGGTTGCTTCCCAGTCTTTTGCTAGCCTTCACCTGTACTAAGCGGGAATACTGCTTGTGCATCCAAACTCCTTAAACCCCAAAGTTGTTCCATATGAGTCCACTATACCTACCTATATGCGGTATTTACCTGCCGTTCCAAGTAAATTTGTATGTGCCAAACTCCAAACCTTCAAATGAAATTCTATTTTGTATGCTCGAGCAGCTCATGTTTCAACTAGGGTTGCCTATATCTTCCATGCTAGGTGGGTTATTCTCAAGAGGAGTGGACTCGGCTCCTCATTCACGAGAAAGGGCCGGTAACCGGGATGCCCAGTCCCATGATCCAAAAAGATCAAAGAAAATCAAAATAATTAAACAAAACTCACCCAGGGCTGTTGTATGTTGGAGGCACTCATTGTTTCGAGCAAGCCATGGATTGATGCTTGTTGGTGGTTGGGGGAGTATAAACCTTTACCATTCTGTTTGGGAACTGCCTATAATGCATGTAGTATGGAAGATACAGCCATCTCATAGTTGTTGCGTTGACAGCGAAAGTATGCCGCTCAAAATGTTATTCAATCTCTATTTTAAAATCGAGCTCTGGCACCTCTACAATTCCCTGCTTCCCTCTGCGAAGGGCCTATCTATTTACTTTGATGTTGAGTCATCACCCTTCTTATTAAAAAGCACCCGCTGGAGAGCACACTGTCATTTGGATTCATTATTATTGGTTTATATTGGGTATGACTTGACTGGATCTCTTTTACCATGAATTACAATGTTTAGTCAGTCCTTGATCTTTAAAGGTGCTCTGCATTTATGTTTTGCGGTCTCAGAAAGGGCTAGCGAGATACCATTTTGTTATATCATGTTATGATTATTTTGAGAAAGTGTTGTCATCCGAGTTTTATTATTATGGCTTGCTAGCTGATTATGTTATTGATATGAGTAATTGTGAGACCTATGTGTTATTGTTAGTATGGTTAGTTCATAATATTTGGTGAAACTTGAATGCTGGCTTTTCATGTTTACAACAACAAGAGCAACAGAGTTTGTAAAAGTTTTTCTTTATCACTTTCAGTTTGTCAACTGAATTGCTTGAGGACAAGCAAAGGTTTAAGCTTGGGGGAGTTGATACGTCTCCAACGTATCTACTTTTCCAAACACTTTTGCCCTTGTTTTGGACTCTAACTTGCATGATTTGAATGAAACTAACCCGGACTGACGCTGTTTTCAGCAGAACTGCCATGGTGTTGTTTTATGTGTAGAAAAGAAAAGTTCTCGGAATGTCCTGGAAATCCACGGAGGCACTTTTCAGATTTAATAAGAATTTTTGGCGAAAGAATTAGTGCCAGGGGGCCCACGGCCTGTCCACGAGACAGGGGGCGCGCCCCCCCTTGGGCGCGACCCCTATCTCGTGGGCCCCCTGGTCACCAACTCCATATATACCGTCTCGGGGAGAAAAAAATCGAGGAAAAAGTTTCATCGCGTTTCACGACACGGAGCCACCGCCAAGCCCTAATCTCTCTCGGGAGGGCTGATCTGGAGTCTGTTCGGGGCTCCGGAGAGGGGGATTCGTCGCCGTCGTCATCACCAACCATCCTCCATCACCAATTTCATGATGCTCACCGCCGTGCGTGAGTAATTCCATCATAGGCTTGCTGGACGGTGATGGGTTGGATGAGATTTACCATGTAATCAAGTTAGTTTTGTTAGGGTTTGATCCCTAGTATCCACTATGTTCCGAGATTGATGTTGCTATGACTTTGCTATGCTTAATGCTTGTCACTAGGGCCCGAGTGCCATGATTTCAGATCTGAACCTATTATGTTTTCATGAATATATGTGTGTTCTTGATCTTATCTTGCAAGTCTATAGTCACCTATTATGTGTTATGATCCGACAACCCCGAAGTGACAATTATTGGGATACTTCTCGGTGATGACCGTAGTTTGAGGAGTTCATGTATTCACTATGTGTTAATGCTTTGGCCCGGTTCTCTATTAAAAGGAGGCCTTAATATCCCTTAGTTTTCGTAAGGACCCCGCTGCAACGGGAGGGTAGGACAAAAATGTCATGCAAGTTCTTTTCCATAAGCACGTATGAATATTTACGGAATACATGCCTACATTACATTGATGAATTGGAGCTAGTTCTATATCACCCTATGTTATAACTATTGCATGAGGAATCGCATCCGGCATAATTATCCATCACTGATCCATTGTCTACGAGCTTTTCACATATTGTTCTTCGGTTATTTACTTTTCCGTTGCTACTGTTACAACTACTACAAAAACCCAAAAACATTTATCTTTACTTTTGCTACCGTTACCTTTATTATCATACCACTTTTGCTACTAAATACTTTGCTGTAGATACTAAGTTATCCAGGTGTGGTTGAATTGACAACTCAACTGCTAATACTCAAGAATATTCTTTGGTTCCCCTTGTGTCGAATCAATAAATTTGGGTTGAATACTTTACCCTCGAAAGCTGTTGCGATCCCCTACACTTGTGGGTTATTAGGGATCTATCGTAGTCCTTTCAATTAGTAAGAGTGTCGAACCCAACGAGGAGCAGAAGGAAATGACAAGCGGTTTTCAGCAAGGTATTATCTGCAAGCACTGAAATTATCGATACCAGATAGTTGTGTGATAAGACGATTCGTAACGGGTAACAAGTGACAAAAGTAAACGAGGTGAAGAAAGGTGGCCCAATCCTTTTCATAGCAAAGGACAAGCCTGGACGAACTCTTACATAAAGCAAAGCACTCCCGAGGACAAATGGGAATTATTGGCAAGCTAGTTTTCATCATGCTCATATGATTTGCGTTCGTTACTTTGATAATTTGATATGTGGGTGGACCGGTGCTTGGGTGCTGCCCTTCCTTGGGCAAGACTCCCACTTATGATTAACCCCTCTCGCAAGCATCCGCAACTATGAAAGAAGAATTAAGATAAATCTAACAATAGCATGAAACATATGGGTCCAAATCAGCCCCTTACGAAGCAACGCATAAACTAGGATTTAAGCTTCTGTCACTCTAGCAACCCATCATCTACTTATTACTTCCCAATGCCTTCCCCTAGGCCCAAATCATGGTGAAGTGTCATGTAGTCGATGTTCACATAACGCCACTAGAGGAGAGACAACATACATCTCATCAAAATATCGAACGAATACCAAATTCACATGATTACTTATAACAAGACTTCTCCCATGTCCTCAGGAACAAACGTAACTACTCACAAAGCATATTCATGCTCATAATCAGAGGAGTATTAATTATCATTAAGGATATGAACATATGACCTTCCACTGAATAAACCAACTAGAATCAGCTACAAGGATTAATCAACACTACTAGCAACCCACAGGTACCAATCTGAGGTTTTGAGACAGAGATCAGATACAAGAGATGAACTAGGGTTTGAGAGGAGATGGTGCCGGTGAAGATATTGATGGATATTGACCCCCTCTCGATGAGAGGATCGTTGGTGATGACGATGGCTTCGATTTCCCCCTCCCGGAGGGAAGTTTCCCTGGCAGAACAACTCCGCTGGAGCCCTAGATTGGTTCTGCCCAGGTTCTGCCACGAGATGGTGGCGCTTCATCCCAACAGCTTCCTTATGATTTTTTCCAGGTCAAAACACATCATATAGCAGAAGATGGGCATCGGGGGCCTGCCAGGTGGCCCACCAGGCAGGGGGCGCGCCCAGGGGAGTAGGGCACACCCTCCATCCTTGTGGATGGCAGGTGGCCCCCCTCTGGTGCTTTCTTCGCCCAATATTTTTTATTAATTCCAAAATGACTCTCCGTGAAGTTTTAGGACTTTTGGAGTTGTGCAGAATATCCATCAAGTCAATATTGTTTTGTGAGTAGGTTACATCCTAATACCAAAGAAATCTCCATCTTTAGCATTAGGATGAAACCTCCTTGCAACAATATCCCCCAAGTTATATCGTTTATCACCCATTACCGCACACTTGAGAATACTAAGATCTGATGCACAAAGGTGGCTATGATCATGTTTACCATTAATGCATCTACCTATAAAGAGAGCAAAATAATGTATGGCAGGAAAGTGAACGCTCCCTATGGTAGCTTGTGTAATGTTTCTAGTTTCTCCCACAGTGATGCTAGCAAGGAAATCATTATAATCAGTCTTATGAGGTTCAATAAAACTGCCCCATTGTGGAATTTTGCATGCTTCATTAAAATCTTCTAAGTCCATGGCAAACAATTTATCATAAAGATCAAACAAAACAGAATGCGTATTGCGCTGAATAGAATATTTAAATCTCCTCACAAAAGAATCAGTAAGGTTGTAGTACCGAGGATACTTATGTGACACAAAGTCTGTTAGCTCGGTGTTATGTACGTACGCATAGAACTCATCTTTGAAACCAGCACTGGTCATGAAATCATCTGACGGTCATTCGCACGGTTGCTGCCAGGACCGTTCGGGATATTATTTTCCCAGAAAAATGGCCCTTATGCTCACCAGCCCCAGGATTACTGTTAGCTGGCAAGACACAAACTTGATACAAAAACTCCAAGCAAAATACATGATATGTAGTACAAGACCATTCTGGCCTATGAGTACAACACAAGATTTCTAGTGGTTGGTGGCGGAAGCGGTTTGTGGTCATCGGCGTCTGTGGAACTCCATTTCCCACAGGAACAGCTGACCAAGTTAACTCCTATCTTCGCGAGGTTGCTATCACCATTGATTATGTTCCGGGGCTATCGTCTCGTTGCTCCTCTCCGCGCAAGAAATCTAGCCAAGACAATAGCTAGGGACAAGCCAGTGAGTACTTTGAATGTACTCGCAAACATTTTGAACACGGGTATAATATAGCAAATGATAATCATGCTTTGAAAAACTCTATGATCGCAACGTCAGTCACAGAAGTAAAATCCATGATGCGCGCAAACAAGTTATTCACGTAACACATGAATAATGCAATTAGAAAGTAGAAAGAGAATGCCTCAGTCGGGCGTCTGAGCGACACCACAGAAAGGGCTCATAAGTGAAATAAGCACCAAACATGCCGTAGTCGGGTGTCTGTGCGACGCCACATAAAGGGCTTATAAAGTAAATACATAACAAGCATGCCACAGTCGGGCGTCTCAGCGACACCACATAAAGGGCTTATATGGTAAATAAATAACAAAACATGCCACAGTCGGGCGTCTGTGCGACACCACATAAAGGGCTTATATGGTAAATAAACAACAAACATGCCACAGTCGGGCGTCTATGCGACACCACATAAAGGGCTTATAGGGTAAATAAATAACAAACATGCCACAGTCGGACGTCTCCGCAACACCATATAAAGGGCTTATAACAGAATAATCACAGTGAATATCTCGGAGGCAGAACCGTCCCAGAGATACTCAATAAATCAAATAATGAACATCGTTAGTCCACAATAATAATATTCATAATCATCATATGTCACTGGTCAAAATCAATGTTCTGACTTAGTTGTTTTTCCTCCGAAGACCGACTCTAAGACCGACACTTGACCCAACCCAGACTATAGTCCTTAACCATGGACACGACTACTCGAATAGATTTAATCTCTGCAGAGGGTGTACTCTTTACCCAAGAGTAACGGATTCCGTCAATCCATCCAGACTAATTCCTCTTACGGTCTTTTAGTTGAAAACACACCCAACCGCACACACCAGCTTGACTCATCGGTGTCTGGAATCACCCACGACACTCGTTAAGCAAAACTCTAAGTGGGGAGGCTACAACCTCGATTAGCATGGGATCACAAAATTTATACCGCGCGCAAACTGGGGAAGCTACCCCCTCGGCTACAACTGAAACACCCATGCCCCCTGACCGGATGACTGGCTTTAATCCATGGCCATGGTACCCTCATCCCGGCCCCACTGTACGGTATGTGCTAGAAAGGGGTTGACAAATTACTGAACCATACCCTACCCATGGCAGGCACAGGTGGTAGCACGAAACAAGTGTGGGGGTTACCGGAACAAGACTCGATCTATGGTCGACTCAGGAGGTTTTAAGTATTCCCTGCATGGTTAGCATAACAAATACGTTTTCCACAAACAGACGTAACCACCTCTCATCTTGTCTCACTATGCCGTACCGGACACAATCGTCTCAACGACCGGAGACAAGCTCGTGCCTACCCAAGACAGAGGCTTTCCCAGGTTCCTTCCGGTATGCATGAGAGGCATGAGATGGTGACTACTATCCCAACATATCAAACTCCAACACCATGAATCATCAATATGCACTTGTGAGTTTGAAAATATCATCACAAAAGAATAACAAACACTCCGAGATGAGAGGTGTTGTAACCGTATCCAACAACACACGACAATATTATGCCAGGGTTCAAAATGCTTGCCTTCAAGTCGTGGGGAGGCAGGGTGCATTCCAAAACTTTGAAAGTTTTCTTCTCTCTCCAAATATCCTATTTAAAAATATTTTTGAATCAATATATAGTTTCAAAAACAGTACCAAAAAGTTGTCTGAATTTTTTTGAAATAAATCTTAAAATAAATTAGACGATATTTGAGAGAGGTAGGACAAAGAATCAATTCATTTGGAGTTATATTTAAAAAGTTATAGACAGTCAAAGTTTTGGTCAAAAATCTGTTTTTAAAATAAAACAGAAAAAGAAAAACGATTCAAATATGTGTACACGTCGAACACGTACTCTGATTTTACGTCTCCACTTATCCAGCGTGGACTGGCGCAAGAGCCGATAGTAGGTCCAGAGGGCCCACTGGTCAGGTTTGACTGGTCTCCTCTCCCTCCTCTTCCTCTGTCCGAGCGGGGCGGAACTCCGGCGATCGCCGCTGGTGAACGGCGGCACCGTTCGAGAAACCGAGGGTGGGGATGGATCCGCCAGTCTAGGGTGGTCCTCCCGGTGGTCACTGGGTAGGTGGGGACGGAGGGAGTCGCCAGCGATGTGCTTCACGGCGGTGATAGCTTCGGGATGAAATGGGGGTTCGAGCTAGGGTGGCCTCCGATCGTGTTTGAGCAGCTGGGCGGCTCCGTAGGACGAAGGGGAGTCGGGTGGTGGCGTTGGCTGGACGGGGGAGGGCCTGGTTGCAACGAAACGGACGGGAGGGTGGCGGTGGCCGAGCTGGCCGGAGACGTGGAAGACGGCCTCCTCTGGTCGATTGCGGGCTAGGGGAGCGCTAGAGGAGTGGCTTGAGGCTGCCTGAGGTCTAGGAGGAGCTCGTGATCACCATTTATAGTGCAGCTAGGTCGGTTCCACCGTCGCCGAGGAAAAGATCGCCAGCCGACCGTTTGTGCCGCGGCAGGGCGTTGTGGCGTCGACGAGCGCTTGCAGACGAGCGAGAGGATAAGCTTGAACTGCTCCAAGGGCAGCTGGCGCGCGGCTGCGGCTCGGGCGGCGCCGACCGTGGCAGGAGCTCACTGCGGACGCCGGCGTGCCGCCAAGGGGCTCTGACGGCGGCGCTGTAGGGCACCAGGGGCAGCTTGGCGCATTCTGGTGAGTGGTCGAGGGTGGGGCGCGGCTCTGCAGGGCGAGCAAAAGCCAGGGGCGCGACGCGGCGGCTCGGTGCATGCACGTGCAAAACGTGCGCACTGGGCGTGCCCAGAGCACGCACGCGACATGCTCGACCGAATGCCAAGGTGGTCTAGAGCGCTCAGGTGAGGCTGGCAACTAACAGGACTAGGCTAGGGTCTGCAAGAAAGCTAGTGGACAAGGGGGTTAGGCCAGGAGACCAAGCTTGCAATGCTAACTAAAAACCATGTCAAAACTGGTCATGCCTACAAGGTGTTTGACAAAATGCCAAGGGCACCTAGGCATTTCTTGGAATGGTCAAAATCTCCAGATTGGGGTCTCTTTAGGTGTAGGTGATGGTGGCCAGGTTAGTTTGCCAAGGGAAGAAACTTGTTAGTGCAAATATTTGAGAAAATCAGTTTTGGGCAGAAACTAAAGGCTGTCATATCATGGACCAAAAATAATCCAATGGGTTCATGCTCTTGGACTTAAGGGTTTTGTAGGAAGGACTACAAGTATGAAAAAGGACCATGGGAAAAAGAGCAAGTAAAAGTATGGTTGCAGTACAAATCCTCAAGTTCGACCAGAATGAGAATGAGGTTGATTCATTCAAAATTTTCAAAGGACATAACTGTTTTTTTTTGCATAAAGGTGGATAATATAATCCTACTGACCTCCCCAAATTTTGGTGGGAGTTTTAAAGAAATATTTAAATAGGTTGTAGTGCAAAATTGCCCACTGGACCAGATTTGAAAAATAGGTGTAGAGCTCAAAATCTCCAATGAACAGAAGATGTTTTTGCACAAAAGTGATTTAGGGAGATCATATGTCATCCCCAAATTTTGGTGAAATTTTTTGATGCATTTATCAAATGGTTGTAGTATAAAAGAGTCTCCAAAACTTATGAAAAATTATTTTAAGAGAACAAAGCTTAGGATAAACAATTATGCAATTAAAACCACTGATTAAGAATTGTTTTATTGAGAGAGTATAGAAGTCCAATAACATTTTTGGAAAGTTTCCACTTGGGGAAAAAAACTCCACAATATAAAAGAAAAGTGGTTCTGAAATCAACAGAAAATCCAGAGAGCAAAAAATATTTTAAACTCCGGGCAGTTTTTTTTATATAATTCAAAACAAGGGTTAAATTTTTGGGTGTTACAACACTACCCCCTTAAGAAAAATCTCGTCCTCGAGATTTGATAAGGGTTGTTTTTGAAAACCTTTTACTCCTACTATCACAAAGACAACCATCCTACTCCTGAAATTAAAACGTAGCTACAGTGAGTGGCAATAAGTGGTGCAAAACTACAGTGTGGCACACTGGCGACGCGTAGAAAAATTTACGGTTAGTTCTACTATCGGTTACAGTAAATTTAGAATAAACTTCTAAATTACTGAAAACATACGCTATGCGTACCCTAGAGCATAGTGCTCTCTATGGCTGACAGGTGGACCCGGGGTCCAATGTCGGTCTCTTCCTCTACCTCTGGCTCTCTCTTCTTCCTCTCTCCCGCGCGCTTTCCCGCGCTTTCTCCACCGGCGACGTCTAGCTCGTAGGGCATCTAGGCCATACTGCGGTAGTGCGCAGCGTGCTAGCTGCCGGCGCAGCGTGCAGTCACCTCGCGGGCCAGTGCGCTATCGGCACTGCTTGCGGATTCGCCACCGAACATCGGCGATCGAGCGACGAGCAACGCTGGTGGACTTCGCCCACCGTACACCGATCTAGAGCTATAAAACGAACGCGGTGCTCCTTCTTCTTTCTCCATCTGACCTCGCTTCTCCTTCTCCTCCCTTCTCCTCCATTTCTGTCTGCAGGAGCTCAGGACGAAGCTCTAATGGCGGAGGCGATGCCAGACTGGTACGTGATCCTGTTGTGCGGAGGATTGGCAACATTACCGGGGCTCTCCGTGCTCCTGTGCGTGATGATCCTCGATGATCGTCGTGATGCGGCTGCTCGAGTGTTAGCTTTCTGTGGTGGCGGTGATCATGATGATTAGGTGCGGTGTCCGGTGATAACTGCTGTCAGGGTGCCGGAGGTAATTTGTACCCGAGTAATTACTCACAAATCTCTCCCTCTGAGACTGTGGGGTGTTAGGGAGGCGATTAGGTTGGTGCAAAAATGTCCACGTGGATTTTCACTAGGTCGAGTGTTTGTGAGTCTGCTGTAATGGTGCTGCGTGAAATAAAAAACTATGTCGTGAAGAAATGTATGCTGCAACAACTCCGAGAAAAATCTCATTTCAGGATTTACTGAAAGTGAAAACAGTTAATAAAATTTTACTGAAGTAAAATCACTCACATAGTCTGAAACTAACGATTTAATTCATCGCACAAATTTAGGGTACCACACACAAGTTGCAATACATAAATAAATGCAGGGACCATAAACACCGCAATGTCATCTACAACGACAATGGTAATTGGACAGGGTCGTGAGAAAAAGTCTCTGGAATTGGGGCACACTCTTCTTCTATCGGGGGGAGTGGATTGACCAGTCGATGAATGTGCCTCTCCTGGTTGGGCCTCAGTGGTCTGCCGATGGCGATCTGAGGATTCAAATCAGCGAGGCTCTGGAGATAGCCCATTACTCGCTGAGTCAAACGCTCTTGAGCGATGACATACTGGGCAAGATTGGCCAGTACTGGGTCTCTCTCGATTTGTCCACCGGGAAAAGATGTTACTTCTCCGGGTGCTGCACGAGCCGGGAAATAATAATACCCTCATTCGCTGGCATAGGGTACCGCGAATCAAAGATGAGTAAGCGCTTCATACGCAGCAGCTTCTATGGCCATATGAGGAGTCGACATGGATTTCCCCATGAAGGAAGCTTCTGTGGGGTCTTAGTTTGGGTTTGCGGGAGGAACGTGCACCACTGCCCAATACTTCGAGGTGGATGGGGTGATCCTCGATTTGAGCAACTCGTACTGGGATGGATGGGTAGCACTCATGGTACTGCAGGTAAAGTCCCACAAAACTTTAACAAAGCTACCCGGAGTTGCATCTGGAGTCCTTAGATAAATACTAGGGCTCGACATGGCAATGGAAATGGTTGTGCGAGTGGTGCTCAAGGTGAAGGGTACCTGGCAAGATCACGGGGTGGCCTCTTATATAGCATTGGGGCTAGGTTATTTACCGCGGTGAAAGGTAACTAGTCGATCGAGTCTGCTCCATGGGGTCGGGGTTAATGCTACAACTACACATATCTTGAAAAAGTGATGTATTACTGTGGAATTTGTCGGCATGATTTTGGTAGCTGTGCCTGAAAAAAATGCAAACGTAGGTTAACATATTTAATGCAAGGCTACTATTTTAAAACAGAGGCATACAAGCAGGCTGCGATTATTCAAGGCGATGCAAGATTACATAACCACATGGCGTGGGCATACTGAGACTTGGTACTACTCGAGTGACTTAGTCTACCTCATTTATATCTAAACGAGCCTGTCTTGTGGACGTCGACGCTTCTCCACGGGTTTTGCCGTCAGGATTAGCGGGAGGGGGTTGAGGGGCTGCTGAGTCGGGGTAGCGATGATGACCATCCCGGGGATTGTTGGCCACAATCCCGCTGGAGCATGTTCCCAAAAGGCGACGAAGCACTTCTGGGGACACCAAGATATTATGGTCGATGGCTGGGGCAGTCCTCAAGGATTCGATCGGGTGTCCGAACAGCACGACAGGGTTGTCGGCGTCGGGCTCATCTTCTCCTCTTGCTGGGGCTCGGCAGACCAGCTCTCCATGAGCTGCTATCAGATCAAGGGTGATTTGATCGAACAGTTCCTCTAGTGCACCTACATAGCGCACCGGATGCAATAATGCAGGATCCGTCTCGTGATCTCTGTTGACAACTTGGGGTGGCCTACCATACCCGTCACGGCTGGGGTAGTAGTAGAATGAGCGACAGATAACTCTGGGCGACAAGTGCCGGAGTTGAACTATAGCCTCTCGAGCAGCTAGTTGGATGGCTTGTGGCTCAAAGGAAGTTGTTCGTTCGGTGAACCTGTAGAGGCGTTCTGGCGATAGACCCCTACCATAGATGTGTACAGTGGCCCAGAATTGACGGCTCTCACTACTCATGGGTCCTTGGTACACAACATATTCTAGAGGCTCCTCTAATGCAAAGACACGGCGGGTGAGGTTTGCTAACACGGTCACAAATCCTCCAAGGTTGTTTGCCGTGGTTTCATTGTGCACGACGGGGCCAGGCATTATGGCTTGGTTTGGGGGAGAGGCTGTGTTGTGCTAGGTTGCGGTTAGCGCGCCCCTTTTTATAGAAAAAGAGGGCGGAGTCTTCCTTCGCACGCTTGCGAATGAGACAATTTAGGTGTCGGTGACTCGCGCGTGATCGACAGGCTAATCTGATAGGTTGGGCACCGACTGCCAAAAGGTGTCGGGTCACTATGGGGCTATCTTATGCGAGAAGCTTGGCCGGGATTAGGTTAAGGTCTGGTGGTTTGGTTAACCTAGGTTTATTGACCTGGCTAAGATAGGATTAGCCAATGGTCAGCCTGGCTCTGATACCAAGTCTACCAGGACCGGATTTCGGGATATTATTTTCCCAGAAAAATGGCCCTTATGCTCACCAGCCTCAGGATTACTGTTAGCTGGCAAGACACAAACTTGATACAAAAACTCCAAGCAAAATACATGATATGTAGTACAAGACCATTCTGGCCTATGAGTACAACACAAGATTTCTAGTGGTTGGTGGCGGAAGCGGTTTGTGGTCATCGGCGTCTGTGGAACTCCATTTCCCACAGGAACAGCTGACCAGGTTAACTCCTATCTTCGTGAGGCTGCTATCACCATTGATTATGTTCCGGGGCTGTCGTCTCGTTGCTCCTCTCCGCGCAAGAAATCTGGCCAAGACAATAGCCAGGGACAAGCCAGTGAGTACTTTCAATGTACTCGCAAACATTTTGAACACGGGTATAATATAGCAAATAATAATCATGCTTTAAAAAATTCTACGATCGCAACGTCAGTCACAGAAGTAAAATCCATGATGCACGCAAACAAGTTATTCACGTAACACATGAATAATGCAATTAGAATGTAGAAATAGAATGCCTCAGTCGGGCGTCTGAGCGACACCATAGAAAGGGCTCATAAGTGAAATAAGCAACAAACATGCCGCAGTCGGGTGTCTGTGCGACGCCACATAAAGGGCTTATAAAGTAAATACATAATAAGCCAGCCACAGTCGGGCGTCTCAGCGACACCACATAAAGGGCTTATATGGTAAATAAACAACAAAACATGCCACAGTCGGGCGTCTGTGCGACACCACATAAAGGGCTTATATGTTAAATAAACAACAAATATGCCACAGTCGGGCGTCTATGCGACACCACATAAAGGGCTTATAGGGTAAACAAATAATAAACATGCCACAGTCGGGCATCTCAGCGACACCACATAAAGGGCTTATAACAGAATAATCACAGTGAATATCTCGGAGGTAGAACCGTCCTAGAGATACTCAATAAATCAAATAATGAACATTGTTAGTCCACAATAATAATATTCATAATCATCATATGTCACTGGTCAAAATCAATGTTTTGACTTAGTTGTTTTTCCTCCGAAGACCGACTCTAAGACCGACACTTGACCCAACCCAGACTGTAGTCCTTAACCATGGACACGGCTACTCGAATAGATTTAATCTCTGCAGAGGATGTACTCTTTACCCATGAGTAACGGATTCCGTCAGTCCATCCAGCCTAATTCTGCTTACGGTCTTTTAGTAGAAAACACACCCAACCACACACACCAGGTTGACTCATCGGTGTCTGGAATCACCCACGACACTCGTTAAGCAAAACTCTAAGTGGGGAGGCTACAACCTTGATTAGCATGGGATCACAAAATTTATACCGCGCGCAAACTGGGGAAGCTACCCCCTCGGCTACAACCGAAACACCCATGCCCCCTGACCGGATGACTGGCTTTAATCCATGGCCATGGTACCCTCATCCCGACCCCTCTGTACGGTGTGTGCTAGAAAGGGGTTGACAAATTACTGAACCGTACCCTACCCATGGCAGGGACAAGTGGTAGCACGAAACAAGTGTGGGGGTTACTGGAACAAGACTCGATCAATGGTCGACTCAGGAGGTTTTAAGTATTCCATGCATGGTTAGCATAACAAATATGTTTTCCACCAACAGACGTAACCACCTCTCATCATGTCTCACTATGCCGTACCGGACACAATCGTCTCAACGACCGGAGACAAGCTCGTGCCTACCCAAGACAGAGGCTTTCCCAGGTTCCTTCCGGTATGCATGAGAGGCATGAGATGGTGACTACTATCCCAACATATCAAACTCCAACAGCATGAATCATCAATATGCACCTGTGAGTTTGAAAATATCATCACAAAAAAATAACGAACACTCCGAGACGGGAGGTGTTGTAACCATATCCAACAACACATGACAATATTATGCCAGGGTTCAGAATTCTTGCCTTCAAGTCATGGGGAGGCAGGGTGCATTCCAAAACTTTGAAAGTTTTCTTCTCTCTCCAAATATCCTATTTAAAAATATTTTTGAATCAATATATAGTTTCAAAAACAGTACCAAAAAGTTGTCTGATTTTTTTTGAAATAAATCTTAAAATAAATTAGACAATATTTGAGAGAGGTAGGAAAAAGAATCAATTCATTTGGAGTTATATTTAAAAAGTTATAGACAATCAAAGTTTTGATCAAAAATCTGTTTTTAAAATAAAACAGAAAAAGAAAAACGAGTCGAATATGTGTACACGTCGAACACGTACTCTGATTTTACGTCTCCACTTATCCAGCGTGGACTGGCGCAAGAGTCGCTGACAGTGGGTCCAGGGGGCCCACTGGTCAGGTTTGACTGGTCTCCTCTCCCTCCTCTTCCTCTGTCCGAGCGAGGCGGAACTTCGGCGATCGCCGCCGGCGAACGGCGGCACCGTTCGAGAAACCGAGGGTGGGGATGGATTCGCCTGTCCAGGGTGGTCCTCCCGGTCACTGGGCAGGTGGGGATGGAGGGAGTCGCCGGCGACGTGCTTCGCGGCGGTGATAGCTTCGGGATGAAATGGGGGTTCGAGCTAGGGTGGCCTCCGATCGTGTTTGAGCAGCTGGGCGGCTCCGCAGGACGAAGGGGAGTCAGGTGGTGGCGTTGGCTGGACGGGGGAGGGCCTGGTTGCGATGAAATGGACCGGAGGGCGGCGGTGGCCGAGCTGGCCGGAGACGTGGAAGACGGCCTCCTCTGGTCGATTGCGGGCTAGGGGAGCGCTAGGGGAGTGGCTTGAGGCTGCCTGAGGTCTAGGAGGAGCTCGGGATCACCATTTATAGTGCAGTTAGGTTGGTTCCGCCGTCGCCGAGGATAAGATCGCCGGCCGACCGTTTCTGCTGTGGCAGGGCGTCGTGGCGTCGACGAGCACTTGTAGACGAGCGAGAGAATAAGCTTGAACTGCTCCAGGGGCAGCTGGTGCGCGACTGCGGCTCGGGTGGCACCGACCATGGCAGGAGCTCACTGCGGACGCCGGCGTGCCACCAAGGGGCTCTGACGGCGGCACTGTAGGGCACCAGGGGCAGCTTGGCGCATTCTGGTGAGTGATCGAGGGTGGGGCACAACTCTGCAGGGCGAGCAAAAGCCAGGGGCGCGACGCGGCGGCTCGGTGCACGCGCGTGCAAAACGTGCGCTCTGGGCGCGCCCAGAGCATGCACGCGACATGCTCGACCGAATGCCAAGGTGGTCTAGAGCGCTCGGGTGAGGCTGGCAACTAACATGACTAGGCTAGGGTCTGCAAGAAAGCTAATGGACAAGGGGGTTAGGCCAGGAGACCAAGCTTGCAATGCTAACTAAAAACCATGTCAAAACTGGTCATGCTTACAAGGTGTTTGACAAAATGCCAAGGGCACCTAGGCATTTCTTGGAGTGGTCAAAATCTCCAGATTGGGGTCTCTTTAGGTGTAGGTGATGGTGGCCAGGTTATTTTGCCAAGGGAAGAAACTTGTTAGTGCAAATATTTGAGAAAATCAGTTTTGGGCAAAAACTAAAGGCTGTCAGATCATGGACCAAAAATAATCCAATGGGTTCATGTTCCTGGACTTAAGGGTTTTGTAGGAAGGACTACAGGTATGAAAAAGGACCATGGGCAAAAGAGCAAGTAAAAGTATGGTTGCAGTACAAATCCTCAAGTTGGACCAGAATGAGAATTAGGTTGATTCATTCAAAATTTTCAAAGGACATAACTGTTTTTTTTGCATAAAGGTGGATAATATACTCCTACTGACCTCCCCAAATTTTGGTGGGAGTTTTAAAGAAATATTTAAATAGGTTGTAGTGCAAAATTGCCCACTGGACCAGATTTAAAAAATAGGTGTAGAGCTCAAAATCTCCAATGAACAGAAGATGTTTTTGCACAAAAGTGATTTAGGGAGATCATATGTCATCCCCAAATTCTGGTGAATTTTTTTGATGCATTTATCAAATGGCTGTAGTGTAAAAGAGTCTCCAAAACTTATGAAAAATTATTTTAAGAGAACAAAGCTTAGGAAAAACAATTATGCAATTAAAACCACTGATTAAGAATTGTTTTATTGAGAGAGTATAGAAGTCCAATAACATTTTTGGAAAGTTTCCACTTGGGGAAAAAAACTCCACAATATAAAAGAAAAGTGGTTCTGAAATCAACAGAAAATCCAGAGAGAATTTTTTTTAAACTCCTGGTAGGTTTTTTTTATAATTCAAAACAAGGGTTAAATTTTTGGGGTGTTACAGTTGCACTTGAGCATCCCTTGGTAGTTCAGGGTTCAGCTCACGTATCGCTAGCCTTGTAGCCTTTTTCTTTGAGGAACCACCTTGGAACACTTTCCTCAACATTTTCTTCCTTTGAAAAATTTCAAAATTTTTAGTGACTCAAAACGAAAGTGAATAAAACTCAATAAAATTTATAGCAACTACTCCCACAAGTGTCTAGAGGCTATATCATGCAACAAAAAACTACTTCAGACCATATAAATTTGACATGCAAGCTCAAGAACAAGGTCACCACAACAGAAAAAATTGCAATATATAAAACACTAGAACAAAAACTAATTGGACCATTGGAGGAGTCGCATGCTAGAGAACAATCTTCCAAAACAGTTTTGCGAAAGGAGCTTTAAGCAAGGAGATAGAAAAAATGGCAGCAAAATGAGCTAGAACACGGGTTTGAGCAATGGTGGAATTTTTTATGGAGGAAGATGAAGTGGATCGGTAATGGAATAAGTGAGGGGGACTCACGTGGGGCCCATAAGCCACCTAGGCGCACCCTGGGGATGGGTGTGCCCTGTGGGCTTGTGGCCCACTAGTGCTTCCCCTGGTAAGTTTTCCGTGCCAAAAATTCTAAAATATTCCATAAACAATCATACTAAATTTTCAAGGCATTAGGAGAACTTTTATTTTTGGGACATTTTTTATTGCATGGATAATTTAGAAAATAGAGAAATAATAGTAATTTTGCTTTATTCATACGAAATAACAGAAAGTAAAAGGTAGGTACAGAAAGTTGTGTTCACTAAATTCATCCATCTCATGCTCATCAAAAGGAATCCATTAACAAGGTTGATCAAGTCTTATTAACAAACTTCTTCCGAGTGGAATGAAATAGAAGAATTTTCGTATAGCACTAGGTTACCTCAACGGGGATATGCACGTCCCCAACAATAAGAATATCATATTTTTTTTGACACTAGGAATAGGGAATTCAAAACCTCCAATAGCAATAGTTGAAATTTTTCCAATAGAATTGATGTTATTCACTTGAGGTTGTTTCTTCTGAAAGTGTACCATATGCTCATTACCATTAACTTGAAAAGTGACATTGCCCTTGTTGCAATCAATAACAGCCCCTGCAGTATTCAAAAAGGGCCTACCAAGGATGATCAACATACTGTCGTCCTCGGGAATATCAAGAATAACAAAGTTTATTAAGATAGTAATGTTTGCAACCACAACAGGCACGTCCTCTCAAATACCGATGGGTATAGCAGTTGATTTATCGGCCATTTGCAAAGAGATTTCAATAGGTGTCAACTTATTCAAATCAAGTCTACGATACAAAGAGAAAGGCATAACACTATCACCGGCTCCCAAATCACATAAAGCAGTTTTAACATAGTTTCTTTTAATGTAGCATGGTATAGTTGGTATTCCCGGATCTCCTAGTTTATTTGGTATTCCACCCTTAAAATTATAATAAGCAAGCATGTGGAAGTTTCATCTTCCGGTATCTTTCTCTTATTTCTGACAATATCTTTCATATACTTAGCATAAGGAGACATTTTCAAAATATCAGCCAAACACATACGCAAAAAGACAGGTCTAAGCATTTTAACAAAGCGCTCAAAATACTCATCATCCTTTTTACTGGATGGTTTAGGAGGAAATGGCATGGGTTTCTGAACCCATGGTTCTCTTTCTTTACCATGCTTCCTAGCAACAAAGTTACTCTTATCATAAAGTTTATTCTTAGGTTGTGGGTTATCAAGATCAACAGCAGGTTCGATCTCCACATCATTATCATTACTAGGTTGAGAATCAACATGAACATCATTATTAACATTATCACTAGGTTCATGTTCATCACCAGATTGTGTCTCAGCATCAGAAATAGAAGTATCACTTGGATTCTCAGGTGTATCAATAACAGGTTCACTAGAAGCATGCCAAGTCCTACCCGTTTTCTTTTTCCTCCTTGAAGGACTAGGTGCATTAGTATTAATTCTCTGAGAATCTTGCTCAATTCTCTTAGGATGACCTTCAGGATACAAAGTGAAAGAACATGCGGTGTCCCCATGTTTGGTTTTGGTAATTGATGACATTATCTATGGACTAATGGTTGTCTTGAGTTATATTCGAAGGATTTGTCCATAGGCTTCTCTTGAAGTCCATGTGTTTGTTTCAAGGAGTTTATGAGTTGACCAAGGTGATATTAAGGAATTATCCAAAGATTGGTCATGTGAGTGCTGAGATTATTGCAAGCATGTCTTGAAGAAGAAGATTGTGTGATCATTCATGTTTACCTTCAAGACATCATCCAAATGAAGAGAGTTGGAAAGATTCAAGGTTGATCAAGACTAAGTCAAGAGTGAATCAAGTTGATCAACTCACAAAGCGTAGAAGATGTACCGAGAGGGATCAAGTGATCCCATGGTATGTTACGTGTCCATGGGCTTGCGTCAAGAGGAAGATATCATACAACCCATGGAAAGGATGACATCAAGTGGTGATCGTCATCAAGATTGCCATGTACAAGTTCAAGTGGAGCATCATGAAGAGTTCAAGTGCTTGAATCTTTCCATCCATTGTGGTGTCAATGGACTTGTGAAGATGTGCTAAAGTGTGGCTCACCCATAGTGGACTATGAGGGAGCAATCATCTAGTCCTCATCGAGCCAACGCAATCAAGAAAGGTGGTCCAACTTGAGGGAGTCAAGATCGTCATCATCTAGCTCAAGTGGACCATGTGCAAGGCAAAGGTTTGCCCTTGATAGGTTTTCTATTTTACCGGTCTCGTGGTGGTAGTTGGGAGATCGGGTTATAGGATCGTTTGCCGTACTATCAAGGGGAGCTCTCAAGTTGGTAGATTGATCGTATCGTTAGTAGAGAGCTCAAACCATTGCATCCTTGCATCATGTTTCTTGGTTCTTATTTGGTTCTATTTGTGAGTCTTAGAGCTTATGGTCATCTAGATGACAAGCTTGAGTTCATCGAAAATGGAGTTCGCATGCGTCTTCTATGATGTTTTCGGTGTTGGAGGTTTTACCGGTCTTATCCGAGGAAGGGTTCTCACCTTTTTCTTATGGGATTTTTCTATTTTGCATCTTATTGATATTTCATTCAAGATTGTGTTAGCCCTTGTCGCTAGCTCTCCAACAAAATTGGTTTCATCGAATTCGGAGTTCGTTTACAAAAGTTGCAGTTTTGGTGTTCTGAAAAGGCTGCAGCGGTACTACCACGAATTGGAGCGGATGTAATTTTTTACTACCGCTCCAGAGTTGTACTACCGTGGCTCCTACAGAGGTAGTACCGCTTCGGACCAAAAACTCGTCCCAAGTCCTGCGGTGGTAGGCCCAGATGTAATTTTCTAGTACGCTCACAAGCAGTAGTACCGCTACCCCTACCTGTAGTACCGTGAGGTCAAGCGGTACTACCGCTCCGACGGTTCTTCTGGCCTTTTTGCCTCCTCGCTGTTGTGTTTCAAAGGGGTACTACCGCCCTAGCAGTAGTACCGCTCCTTGGAGCGGTAGTACCGCTATGTGTAGGTTGTGAGCATAACGGTTGGATTTTTTCCCACCGATAAAGGGGTCTTCTTCCCCAATGAACCTTATCTCTTAAGCTCGTGTGTTTCCCCCATTGTTGACCTTCTTCGAGCTTGATATCTCTCAATCCCTCCATGGATTCTTGCTAGTTTTGGGGGGAAAAGAGAGAGGAGGTCTAGATCCACATTTCCACCAATCACTTTCTCCTCTTTGTGAGGGGAACCCCTTGGATATAGATCTTGGAGTTCTTGGTGTTCTCCTTCTTGTTCTTCCTCTCATTTTCCTCCCTAGCATTAGTTGCTTCGGTGGGATTTGGGAGAGAAGGACTTGGGCACTCCGTGTGCCCTTGCCATTGCATTTGGTGCATCAGTTTGAGTTCTCCACCTGATACGTGGAAGTTACAAGTTGAGAAGCTTATTACTCTTGGGTGCTTGGTACCCTTGAGCTTGTTACTCTTGGGTGTTTGGACACCCTAGAGCTTGTTCCTCTTGGGCGCCTTGGCGCCCTAGACGGTTGGTGTTGTTCGGAGCTCAATCATTATGGTGTAAAGCTCCGGGCAAGCGTCGGGGTCTCCAATTAGGTTGTGGAGATCGCCCCGAGCAATTTGACGGGTACCGGTGGCCGCCCCCAGGGGTTGCCAAAGTGTACGGGTTCGGTGACCGCCCCCAAGGGTCGTGATTTGTATGGGTTCGGTGACCGCCCTCAAGGGTCCCTTAGTGGAATCACGGCATCTTGCATTGTGCGAGGGCGTGAGGAGATTACGGTGGCCCTAGTGGCTTCTTGGGGAGCATTGTGCCTCCACACCGCTCCAAACGGAGATTAGCATCCGCAAGGGTGTGAACTTCGGGATACATCAGCGTCTCCGCGTGCCTCGGTTATCTCTTACCCGAGCCCTTTAATTATGCACTTTATTTTGTGATAGCCTTGTTGTTTCTTCTCATATATCTTGCTATCACTTAGTTGTTTATCTTGCTTAGCATAAGTTGTTGGTGCACATAGGTGAGCCTAGTTGTTGTAGGTTTTGTGCTTGACAAATTAACCATTAGGTTTATTCCACATTTGTTCAAGCTTAAACCGTAATTATTTTAAAGCGCCTATTCACCCCCCCTCTAGGCGACATCCACGATCTTTCAATTGGTATCAGAGCCTCGTTTCTCTTTATTAGGCTTTACCGCCTAGAGAGTAAAGATGTCGACTAGGGGTTTAGGATTCTCTAACACTCTCAGTTTCGATGGCGCAAATTTTGATGTTTGGGTTATTCGCATGCTTAATCTCTTTAGGGTCATGGACCCAAATTTAGAGTGAATTGTAGATATGGGTTTTTCTCCTCCAAAGGATCCCCCAAGATTATCTTTAGAGGATGAGAAAGCTCTTATCTCAATGCTCAAGCTTCTAATGTGCTTCTCGATGCTTTGAGCAATGTAGTTATATTTCAACTCATGCCGTTCCGGGATGCTCATGAGTTGTGGATGAAGCTTCAAGATAAATATGGTGTGTCCAAGATTTGTGGGGACGATTGTTCTCCCTCCACCTCCGGTCGTATAGTCTTCTCAACTTCTTCTACTTCACCTACATGTGGTTTGCCACAAGGTACTGATATGGTGAGTAGTGTTGGTCATTGCAATGATGATAGTATGCTTATTGTCGATGATCTTTCATCACTATATTATTGCAATGCTTCATCTTTGGACTCTAGCACTTCGAGCACTCCAAATGTTTCACATGCTTGTGTTGATAGTCCTTGCATATCATGTACAAATTGCTTGACTAAATCTCATGATGATATGCTTGCTATGTCTTGTTTCCATGATAAAAATGCATGTATTTCCTTGAGTTGTTGTGCTAACAATGTAGAGGAAACCCAACACTCCATGGAATAAGATGTGGTCTTGAATGGTGCTTCAAGAGATCCTACATCATCATCTATTGCTTTTTGCCTTATGGCTAAGGCATCAAAGGTATCTCCTACTTTGTACCCCAATATGTCTCTTGATGATGATGTTGATGCTAATGATGATGAGGATAATGATGAAGAGAATGATAATGTTGCCTCCTTAAACTAAGGGGGAAATGATTTCTAAAGCTCTTCATAAAAATAAAATTGCTTGTTCCAACTTCATGGAAATAATGTCCATTGCCATTGATGGCAAGAAATACATTGAGGAGTTGGAATCTCATCTAGAGGAGCATGAGGTCACCATTGAGAAAATGGAAGCTCATGAGTGTGATTACGCAAATGAGATCACGGAGCTATCTCAAGCTCTTGAACATGAACAAACCACCTCTGAATCTCTTGAGGAGACTTTTGCTTTAGAATTATCTAGAGTTAGGGAATCTCATGATAGAGCTCTTGAGGTGGCCAATGATTTCAAAACTAAAAATGCTAAGCTTGAAGTTTCTCATGCTAGACCCCTTGAGGATTTTGAGCACCTCGAAAATGGCTCAAGGGTCATCAAGGGTGAGCTCATCAAACTCACCGAGTCTCATGCCCAACTTGAAGCTTCTTATTTAAAAGAGCTTGCCAAGTTGTCCTCTCCTATTGTTGTAAATGATGATGCTTGTTCTACTAACTCTATTATTTGTGAAGCATCCATTTTGAAGGAGAATGTTGAGCTACGGGCTCAACTTGAGGTGTTATCTAGCAATTATGGGAAATTGGAAGAAAGTCATGAAAAGCTCTCAAGCTCTCATGATGATCTTCTAGTATCCCATAATGTGCTAAAGATAGCTCATGAGGCCATGATTGCTAAGGTAACATCTAGTGAGCCTCATGTGGATACTAGCACTACTTCGAGTCAAAATAGTATATTGCCATGTGCTAGTCCTTGTAATTCATCTACTCACAATGTTGGTACATCTTGTGATGATTTGCTTTCCTTGCCTTGTTGCTCTAACGATGAAGCTTATACTTCCTCTAGTACTTGTGTGGAGACTAACCATGTAGAGGAAATCAAAGAGATCGAGGCCCAAGTCACTTCTTTGAAGAAAGACTTGGAAAAGAGTCATGAAGGGAAATCCACACTCAACAATATCTTGAGTGTGCAAAAATCCCCCAATGACAAAGGTGGACTTGGATTCAACTCCAATAAGAAGAAGTCCAAGAGAATCAAGAAGAAGGGCCAAGAACAAGTCAAGAATTCGGCCAAGATTATTTGCTTCAAGTGCAAAATTGAAGGGCATCATGTTAGATCTTGCCCATTGAAGAAGGCGGCTGTCGGTGTCAAAACCGGCGGATCTCGGGTAGGGGGTCCCGAACTGTGCGTCTAGGCGGATGGTAATAGGAGACAAGGGACACGATGTTTTACCCAGGTTCGGGCCCTCTCGATGGAGGTAAAACCCTACGTCCTGCTTGATTAATATTGATGATATGGGTAGTACAAGAGTGGATCTACCACGAGATCATGGAGGCTAAACCCTAGAAGCTAGTCTACAGTATGATTGTTGTAATGTATGTTATGTCCTACGGACTAAAGCCCTCCGGTTTATATAGACACCGGAGAGGGCTAGGGTTACACAGAGTCGGTTACAATGGTAGGAGATCTACATATCCGTATCGCCAAGCTTGCCTTCCACGCCAAGGAAAGTCCCATCCGGACACGGGACGGAGTCTTCAATCTTGTATCTTCGTAGTCTTGGAGTCCGGCGGACGATGATAGTCCGGCTGTCCGGACACCCCCTAGTCCAGGACTCCCTCAGTAGCCCCTGAACCTGGCTTCAATGACGATGAGTCCGGCGCGCATAATGTTCGGCATTGCAAGGCGGGTTCCTCCCTTAAATAATCCAGAGAAGATCATGAACACAAGGATAGTGTCCGGCTCTGCAAAATAAATTCCACATTCCACCGTAGAGAGAATAAAATGCACACAAGTTCAATCTGCTGACGTATTTTGCGGCATGACGTCACACCACTACCAAGCCTTTACTTGAATCGTTTTTTATTATACCGCCTCAGCGCGTTTAGCGAAGCGGTTTCCTTGACACGTCTTGTCGAAGCAGAGATTGTGTTCCCCTTATTCCGGGATTCTCATCAATACGGACGTGGGTAACCCAACCGCGCCCGTCACCATGCCTCCTCCATCGAAGGCGAATCCCGAACGGTCACGGAGACGGCTCTTGGTATTCTCCCTCTTTATAAAGGACCAAGGCTCGTTCTTTTCTTCAATCTTCCACCGAATCTTCTCCTCGCTCCAAGTTCCAACACCCTGAGCCCCAGATTCGAGCACTTCGGACCTTCAACAATGTCCGGCTCCGACCTTCAGGGCCGGTGGATGCCCTCCTCCGTTACGGAGGAGGACGTGCTAAAGCTGCGAGAAGCCAAGTACCTGTCATACTAAACTTCGCACAGGTTGCCCGCCGAAGGGCAGGCCATCCCCACCCCCGAGCCCGGCGAGTATGTCGTCTTTGTATCCCACCTCCGTCGGGGTTTAGGCTTCCCGACGGATCCTTTTGTGAGAGGGCTCATGTTTTACTATGGGTTGGAATTCCATGACTTGGCTCCGGAGTCCATCCTCCAAATCTCCGCATTCATCGTCGTCTGTGAAGCCTTCCTCCGCGTCACCCCCCACTTCGGCCTGTGGCTGAAGACCTTCAATATGGAGCCGAAGATGATCGGGGGCGTCAAGCAGAGTGCGGCGGGGCGGCCGTAAGCAGGAGGGCCGATGCCCCGTGGCCCGAGGGCTCCTTCCAAGAGGAGCTCGGCTTGTGGCAGCAGGAGTGGTTCTATATCACCGCTCCAAAGGGCAGCAGGCAGAAGCCGCCGCCTCCATTCCGCTCGGGACCTCCACGACGGTTGATGTCGTGGGTCAACCAAGGGCTCAATTGGGGGCCGTCAAAAGACGTGCCCCTATTGCAGGGCCGGATTCGAGACCTCCAAGCGAGGGAGATCGATCTGGTCGTGGTGATGCAGGTTATGCTAATTAGGCGTCTCCTGCCCTGCAAACGCCGTCCTCTCCGGCTATGGGAGTTTAATCCGGAGGGACCACGGATTCTCCAACACTTCATGGGTACGACACCCGTGGAGATGTACAAGTTGTTCTTCGGACCACAGGCGGCGTGTCCGGAATTGACCGAGGATGCCGGCCTAAGCTGCAATCGCCCGGATACTCAAGTAAGTAGCTCAGTGTTCGGACGCACCGTTTGTTTGCCTTTCTACAATTCGCCTTTTAACCCGTTATCCGTCAACAGGAGTGGATAGCGCAGGCAAAGCTGATACAATGTCTGGCCCCCCTCCCAGAGACCGCACCGGAGCCCGTGCTGGTCAGAATGTTGGAGGTCGCGCCTTCAGAAGAAGGCGAAGGGGAAAACAGAGGAGCTAACACCTCGCCCAAGGGGGCGCTTGAAGAAGGGGGGATCGAGAATCCCTCCCTCCAGGGGGAGAAGAGGACCGCCTCCGAAGACCCGGAGGCCAAAGCCCCTAAGCGGGGGAAGAAATCTTCACCGGAGGGTCCTGCGTCCGGGGAGGTCCCGGACACACAATCTTTTCTAAAGAGTCAGCCCTCCAGCGAGCCGTGAGTAGAAAAAGGGGAGTTCGTTAATAAGAAACATCCCTATTTGGGCTTCTGAGGATAACCAAAATTTTTACCTTGTAGTTTGGATCTGCGACCTTCTCAGATGAGCTCGTCTTCGGGGGATCTTCGTCCGGAGATGATGGAGAGCAAGACGCCTCCGTCTGCCGCGCCGTCGGATAGGGCGGACGAGCCTGAAGTTTCGTCACGGAGGGTGTCCCCGAGCCCGGCAGAGCCGAAGAGTTCAGCGCCGACTAGTGTTCGGCCGGGGGAGCTGAAGGATCTGCTTGAGAGGGCGTCCATCTCAGAAGATCACCGTGCATTGATGAGCATGGTGATTGGAAGGATTTCGTCCGCCAAAAGCGGATTGCATAATGCCGTCAGGAGCTTGCTGGCGGGGTTTGAGGTACGTAAAAACGACACGCTCTTTTTTGACAGTTTTGCACATGAAGGTGCGCCCTGTTTAGATAGTAGCCCCTGAGACTCGGCAGGTTGTCGAAAGCGACAGCGTGCCGAGGATCAAAATCGCAGGTATTAAGAGTCGCCTTTCCTATACTGGTGGTGGATAGTCCGGGGGCTAGCCGGACTGATGGGGTTGCCGAATTAATGCGGAAACTCGATGTGGCGGATGCAGACATCGCGCTAGTCAACAGCGACTTGACGAGTCGCAAGGTAAATTGATTCTCCGCAGTCACCTATTTAAGGGAGCCGAAGCCCACCTCTTACAATATTTATGCTGTGACGCAGATGGTGCTGCTGCTGTGGAGATCCTTTGGGCCGAACTTGCTCAAACCAAGGAGCAAGCCAGAAGGAGTGATGCGTCTGCCTCGAGCGCTGCCGAGGAGTTAAAAGCCGAAAGGGCTGCACACTGCCTAAGCAGGGAAGAGATGGCCGAATTGGTCGTGAAATTGAAGGTTGCTACCGACCGCAATGAGGCTCTTGAAAAGGAGCGCCTATCGGAGCGAGAAGACCTGGGGAAGGCCGCCGCCGAAGCCAAGGATGCCCGTTCCGCAATGCGGGCTATGAAGGAGGAGCTGCGTCAGGCCGGAGACATTGTGGCTGGCAAGCCTTTTCTGCTACGCCGCAGGTTTACGGACCCAAAGTATGCCCAGCTTGGCCAGTTGTGGGGTCCAGAGGATCCGTATATGGACTTAGCGGCGAGTGCGGTGGATGCCGTTGTGCACTTCCGAAGTCAGAAGGATCACAAGACGGAAGAGCTATTTTGGTCTCAATTCCATAGTCCGGATCGTTCACTTCCACTGACCGATCGGTTGGTCGAATGGGCTGAGCTGAATAGGTTGTCCGGACTTGCCATGACGGATATCGTGACTCATGTCTGGCCGGAGAGGCCCAAGCCGACGAGCTATTTTGGCTTATTGCAGGAGTTTCTTGGGGCGGTGCCGCATCTCAAGGAGATGAAGCGGTCGGCCTGCATAGAGGGTGCGCGGATGGCCCTTGCCCGTGTGAAGACACATTGGACGGAGATGGATGCCACCACTGTTGCAACCCAGGGCTCGGATGAAAGCCGATTACCCGCCGAGCACTATTTTGGGGAAGTTATGTATGGTGCTCGTGTAATAGAGTCGCAGTGCTCGAAAAATGTCACGTTCAAATGAATGTTTTATCTTGTAAAACAATGATTATGATGTAATCGCTTTTTATACTTGTGCGTTCCAAGTATTGAAATATCTCCTATGCGGCCGTTTATGTATACGTGTGTATAACCTGAAAGATGGCAGTCTTCGGCTTCAGCCCCCACGCACAAGGTGCGGGGGTGTTCGCAAAAATAGCGCATTTTCACACTTAATCCGACGTCTCGGTCCTGTTGAGGAGGTGGTAGCGTAGCAAACGAGGCAACCGGACTATGATGCTTTATCACTTTCACTTAGCCATTGGAGTTCGAGGGTGGGGCTACGATATAGCCCCTGGGGGCACCGCGCTCTCCGAATTCGGGGCGCGTGTGTGCCTGACCGGGAAACGGTCCTTCGTCAAAGCGGAGGAATTCTAAACATTCCGGTGGTCGATCGAGTGGTTGACCAGTCTCTCGCTGTATCATGACAGTCAGTTTTCGGCTTTCTCTACTGAGGTGCTCGCCCAGCCGAACTGGGGCACAATCGCAGTAGTTCTCCTGGTGCCGCGTTAGCCGATGATACGGAACGTAAGGCAGCAAAACACAGGAGCCGGGCAAACCCAACATTTGACCAAAGACATGATTCGGAGCTGATGCATATAAGGCCTAACTCGAGACGCCGAACACTCCCTAAGGTGTTCGGTCTTTATAATAATGGGCAGAACAATGCCCTAAGCCCCTAGTGTCCAGGTACGGGCAAGGCCCTCTGACGCGGCCGATGCCAAAACGTCAGGCTCCACTCTGGTTACAATGAGAAACCAGGGGATTATAGCAACAAGAGACAGTAAAAAAGGTTTACGCAGGGTCTTAATCTGAAAAGAATCCTTGCGACGGGTCCCTACTGCACGTCTGCGCCTGTGTCTCCGTTGTGCCGTTATCCTGGACGGGTGTGCACGTTGTTCATCTGTAAAAAGAGAGGAACTTAGTTTGAAAGGAAATCGTGCGAAAAAAGGTATATGAAAAATATTAATAAGTAAAGCGGAGTCTATATTAGCTCATTGTTGCTTATACGCACAGCCCCTTGTGAAGGGGTGTGCGGCTAGGGAGCCCCTAGCTTATTTATGCCGGACTCGTCTAGCCGTGTCCGGGGTCTTTAAATGACCCTCGCAATGAAATGATGCCACGTGGACCGGGCATTTTAAGTGTAAGAGACGCGTAATGTGGTATGGCGTTGAAGCGGACAAAAGCTTCACGTCCCAATAGTGCTTGATAGCTACTTTTGAATGGGCGACATGAAAGATTAGTTTTTCGCGTCGGAAGTTGTTCGGTGACCCGAACACAACTTCTAGTAATAAGGAGCCTGTGCACTTGGCGTAAGGGCCTGGCGTCACTCCTTTAAAGGAAGTGCGGCTATGTCGAATTTTAGTAAGGTCTATCCCCAACTTGCGGATTGTGTTTGGATATAGCAGGTTTAGAACGCTGCCTCCGTCCATCAGGACTTGTGTAAATTGTAGTCCGTCGATTATAGGATCCAATATCAGAGCAGTCCATCCTGCATTTCGAACACTTCTGGAATAATCCAGGTGGTCAAAAGTGATTGGTTTTGACATCCAATCTCGAGGTTCCGCTGGGGTGGACCGTGCGAGACCCATCTTAGCGGGTGCCGCATTGTTTTTCCGTATTATCACATGAAGTGAGTTTACTGCTTTGACTTCTTGTGGGAAAGTCTTTTGTTTTCCGGTGCTCTGCTGGTGGGGTTTATCATCATCCTCGCTTGATGCGTCGAGCCCCTTGTGTTCGGCGTTGAGTCGGCCGGACTGTTTGAAAACCCAACAATCTCGGTGGGTGTGGTTTGCAGGCCTTCCGGGGGTACTGTGGATTTGACATATCCGATCCAAAATTTTGTTTAAGTTGGATAGCTCATCACTGTTATCCTTAAGAGGCAGTGTTTTGTTGTTTGGCCGCGAGCTTTTGAATCCGGCGTTGACCGCCGTATTCTTTGGGCTTTTTTCTTTATTCCGGCGCTGATCCTTTCTGCGCCGTGATTTTCCGTTTCCATCTCTAATCTCGGATGTACTCGGGTCGCTGGTGCTGCATCTTGCTAGCCAGCTATCTTCCCCCGCGCAAAAGCGGGTCATGAGGCTTGTTAGCGCGGACATTGTCCTCGGCTTCTCTTGGCCGAGGTGTCTGGCGAGCCATTCGTCTCGGACGTTGTGTTTAAAAGCTGCTAAGGCTTCGGCGTCCGGACAGTCGACTATTTGGTTCTTTTTAGTAAGGAACCTGTTCCAGAATTTGCGCGCTGACTCTCCGGGCTGTTGAGTTATATGACTTAGATCGTCTGCATCCGGAGGGCGGACATAAGTCCCTTGAAAATTTGCTCTAAACGCGTCCTCAAGCTCTTCCCAACTTCCAACAGTGTTTTCTGGGAGGCTTTTGAGCCAATGCCGGGCTGGCCCTTTGAGCTTGAGGGGTAAGTATTTTATGGCGTGGAGATCATCTCCTCTAGCCATGTGTATGTGTAGTATATAATCCTCTATCCAGACTCCAGGGTCTGTTGTTCCGTCGTAAGCCTCTATGTTTATGGGTTTAAACCCTGCTGGGAATTCATGATCCAGCACCTCATTGGTGAAACATAGTGGGTGTGCGGCGCCCCTGTATTTGGGTGTACCGCTATCTTCGAACACTTGACGTGTTGTGTTGCTTCCTGGGGCCCTCTTTTTTGGCCCGTAAATGGACCTGGCTGGGCCATCTGTTTTTCCAGGGTCATGAGTCGGCTTGTGTGCGGCGCCGCTTTTAGATTTTGGCCTATCATCTGGCCGTCTATCCGGCCAGGCGGCCTCTTTGTTTTTTGACTGTGGGGGCTCTATGGCTTCCTCGTCAAATTCTGGCAGCAGCTTGCGCTTCGGGTAGCTCTTTGATTGATGGCCATTGCCGTATTTGTCTGCGGTTTTGAGCACTTTGCTCCACCTCATTCTGAGTATGTCTTCTGCTGTTCTGAGCTGCCGTTTTTCTTTCTTCAAACTTCTTGCAGTGGCGACGAGTCTTTTCCAAAGGCTTTTATTCTCCGGTGGTGTGTCTGGCGTGAGGTCGTCTGGACTGTTAGTTTCGCCGGGCATGGATTGATTATTCGACTCGTCCTGTTCGGACGGTTGCTTGGCTGCATGTTCGTCGTCCACTTTTTTGCCTTGCTCTATTGCTGGGTCATTAGGAGCGCTGTCGTTGTCGAGGCGGGACTTAGGGCGGCGTCTGCGTCGCCGTTTTGGTTGTTTATCGGCGGGATTATCTTTTGCCGCGCCCCGTTGGTCCTCGTTATCGCTTCCTTTTGGGGTATCCACCATGTATACGTCGTGTGTTGGGGTGGTCTTCTAGTGTCCTGTAGGCGATGGTTCTTGTTCGTCTCCGGCATCGTCGTCCATACCGTCGATGTCTTCGGAGTCATAGTCTAGCATGTCGGTTAGATCGTCGACAGTGGCTACAAAGTGGGAGGTGGGTGGGCTTTGAATTTCTTCGTCGTCCGCTTCCCAACCATCCTGGCCATAATCCGGCCAGGGCTCTCCGGATAGCGAGAGATGTTTTAGTGAATTTAGGATGTCGCCAAAGGGCGAGTGCTGAAAGATGTCCGCAGCGGTGAACTCCATGATTGGCGCCCAATCGGATTCGATTGGTAGGGGCGTAGGAGGTTCGGAGTCCGGCGGGGAAACCAGCACCTCGGAGTTGCGAGTTTTATAGGGGATAAGGTCAGTGTTCGGCTCCATCGCCGCGAAAGTTGCAGCCCCCGAGGCGGTGTCCAGCCACCGGTCCTCGATCTGGGCAATCGGCTCCGGACTGAGGGCCAGAGCGGATTCGTGTGCGGCCACCAAGGCATTGTCCGGCGGCAGAGCTATATCATGCCCATCGTGATAGTGCGGCACGCTCGGCTGTGGCTCGAGTCCGTCGAAGATCAAGTCTCCGCGGATGTCGGCCGTGAAGTTTAGGCTTTCGAACCTGACCTGACGGCCAGGGGCGTAGCTTTCGATCTGCTCCAGATGGCCAAGTGAATTAGCCCGCAGTGCGAAGCCGCCGAATACGAAGATCTGTCTGGGGAGAAAAGTCTCACCCTGGACAACGTTGTTGTTGATTGAAGAGGCCATCGAGCCTATCGGCGACGACACAGAGGAACTCTCAATGAAAGGACCAATGTCGGTGTCAAAACCGGCGGATCTTGGGTAGGGGGTCCCGAACTGTGCGTCTAGGCGGATGGTAACAGGAGACAAGGGACACGATGTTTTACCCAGGTTCGGGCCCTCTTGATGGAGGTAAAACCCTACGTCCTGCTTGATTAATATTGATGATGTGTATTACAAGAGTGGATCTACCACGAGATCAAGGAGGCTAAACCCTAGAAGCTAGCCTACGGTATGATTGTTGTAATGTATGTTATGTCCTACGGACTAAAGCCCTCCGGTTTATATAGACACTGGAGAGGGCTAGGGTTGCACAGAGTCAGTTACAATGGTAGGAGATCTACATATCCGTATCGCCAAGATTGCCTTCCACGCCAAGGAAAGTCCCATCCAGACACGGGACGGAGTCTTCAATCTTGTATCTTCGTAGTCTTCGAGTCCGGCGGACGATGATAGTCCGGCTGTCCGGACACCCCCTAGTCCAGGACTCCCTCAGCGGCCATTAGTGTCAAGCAACAAGGGAAGAGGCCACAAGTTCAATCTCATTCTCAACCTCAAGTTGAAGAAAGGCCACTTCCCAAGAAGACTCAAGTTAATGCTTCTCTTGTTGAGAAATCAAGTGAGAAGAAAGTGAAGAGTAGACGTTGCTACTTATGTCGTGAGAAAGGTCACATCGCTTCTTTATGCACTAGTGGTAACTTATCCAACCCGGTTATTATTGATGATATCTACTCTCTTGAGAAGGATAAGGTTGGCAATGTGTTTGCCAAGTTTGTTGGTACTCAAAGTGGTGTCAAGAAAAGAACCATTTGGGTAGCCAAGCCTATTGTGACTAACCTCTTAGGACCCAACTTGGTTGGGGACCACCAAGCTCAAATGTGATCTATAGGTGTTGTTGGAGGGCATTGGAGACTTGGCTACATTATGAAGATTTAAGGGGACTTCATCATTCTTATTGTCTCAAGCCAAGTCAATTGGGTTATCAAGTTTCTATACAATATCCAATGTGCCTCCTTCCGGTAAATTGTACTTAAATTGTTTACATTGAAAGCTACTTGCCCCTTTGCATGTTTTGGTTTTGTTCCTTGCATGTGGTTGTATATGTTGTGCCTCCAATTTGCTTATCTTGAGTAATCAAGTATGTGTGTGTTGGTTTGCACATCATATATGTGTGTGTAGTACGTTGAGCCTTTGCACATCTTGTTTATTTCTTAGTTGGCTCTTATGAGAGATTAATGGAATATCCCATTATGGGGAAGTGATGTGCTTTGTGCACCTCACTATCCTATAAATGTGTGTACATGAGTAATACCATCTAGTGTTGATATTTCAAGATTATCTAGTTGCTATGTGGTATGTCTTCTCATGAGAATTCAAATTCTAAATAGTCCATTAATTATCTCTTATTGGATCCTTTTATTTGCCTCTTGTTTATCCTTAATTGGTATCACATTATGGGAGAGTAATATGCTATGTGTATATTACTAGCCTAGAAAATGTGTACATTTGAGATATTGTCACCTAGAGTTGATATTGTAAATTATCTTGTTCCTAGGTGGCATGTTAGCTCTACAAGTTGCAATTTGCTTTTTGTTTGGTGTGAAGATGATGTCGGATATCCTTGCTATCTACCACCGGGAATTATTTCTATTTACTTCTTGTCTTTTGACAATTGGCACTCACTTGTGTGGTAGAATTTATTGATCATCTTTACATTGGCTTTTGCTTTTATTTGCCTTTTCTCTTGCCAAGGAATGTATCAACTCCCTTTGTCTTCCATACCACTTATGGATCTTGTTTATTTCTTGATCTTGTCTAGTGTTTTCTAGATATAGTGAAAGTGGTGATCCCACCTTGTGCATTTTGTATTCAAATGCAAATTCTCTATAATGCACTAGTCTTGGGGAGCTATCCTATTTTCTATAAATCACTCACCTTGCGATCCTTATCAAGTGTGTGTTGGTGGAAGGCAAGCCGTTTTCGTTTTGATACTTTGTGCCATCATGAAACTTTGTAGGGAGCTTGGTTTGTTTGGAACCATCCTCTCTTTTGTGAGTTTGATATCTTTTATTTTGAGTGTATCAATGGTATCTCATTCCTTGATGTATCTTTTATGTATATCCTCCAAGTGATGTTGTATTCATTTGGTATCTTTAATTCACTTGGTTTTTTCTTTGTCTTTTGGTATTGGTTCTTGAAGGTCTTGAGCATGCATATTTACTTCATGTAGTCTCTTTGTCATGCCTTCTTTATTTGACCCAATATATAGGGAAACTCCACCAAGTCTCAAATTGGATGAGATGTGCATGAAATTCATTTCCTTCTCTATATGCACATATTTATGTGGAGTTTGTCCTATGTATATTGGTGTTTCTAACTTTTTGGTCCCAATGAGTTTGGGTACCATTTTGTTTGTTTTGTTGTTCTAGGAACAATTGGAAATGCATTGGATGCTCGGCTCACTCACAAGGAAGGTGTTGTCACCATGTGCTTTTTGGAGTCAAGCTAGGATGATCAATGAACTACCTTGTACATCTAATTGGTATCTACTTCATCCTTCCAATGATATCTCGGTAACAAGTATCTCTTCATGCATTCCTTTCTTGCATTCAACCTTGTGTAGGTTGCATCTTAGCATGATATTCATTCCATCTTGTGATACTTGCTTCCTTTCTCAAAGAATCTCAACAATGATCTCATGTTGCTAGTTGTGATGTCTTTGATGGATGTGTGATTGGACTTAATTTATATACAATAAGACCATATCTAGCCAAGTGCTATGCTTTCAAGCAAATATCTTATTGGTATATTTATGACTTCCTTGTGGATATCTTGTTCCTTCGTGTTGTAACTATTTTGGGTGTACATCCTTCTTTGTAGATATTGATTTCGTCTACCTAGAACCTTATACACTTGAGAGAAATTAAATCTCTAGTTGATATCCTTTCTTTCGCATCCACCTTGTCTTTCTTATGTTATTTCTTTGGTGGATCCTTGAAAGCTTTTGCCTTGAGTGCGTGTCCTCTATCGTTGCATCTTGATGCACTCTTGTGTGGTGAAGATTATTTTCCTCTTGCTTATCTTTACGAGGCTTGCCATCTTAATTGGTATCCCCCGTCTTGATGAGCCTCTCATCATCTATATTCACCATGGGTTGTCACAAGCATAGGTTCTCTATTTGCTTATTAGTAAGCTTGTGAACCCATTTGCCAGTTGTGTGTGGGAATGATAGGCCTTGCATCGTGTGCCTCATTCTTTCAAGACTATGTTGATGCTTAATGCTCATCCTAATTTTAGTCTTCTCAAGTGCTTCGCCATGACTCACACACATCATTTTGGTTGAGCCTATTCTTAAGTTGCCTCTTTTACATGTTGCTCAACCATGTGCTTGTTGCAAGCGCTAGGCTTTGTTTCCTATATGCTCACTTGCACTGGATGTGAGTTTCTGTTGATTTTGGGGGAGCTATGATCCTATATTGTGCACTCTGTATCCAATACAAATATTCTTATTTGTGCACAAATCATGGGGAGCTTCTCTAGTTTCTTTTGAACACTCCTCTGCTCATATCATAATATCATTTATTCTTGTGGCTCATAGGATCCTTGGTCTAGTTGGTTCAGTTGATATCCTTTGATTGCTTGCTTCAATTGGTATATTTTGACTGCTTCATTGCTTGTGTCTCTCTTTGTTATGTCTTTGTGGCATATCATTCTTTAGCAATCTTTGTGCCTCAATACAGTTTGTGTTCCTCCAAATATTTACCTTTGGGTATGTGTATTGCATTCCACTCTCTTGTTGAGAAATACACATTTTATGGTGGACCACAATTTATATTGGCCTTCTTAGATTTTTGCCCATTTTGGCAATCGATTCCAATGGGGGAGAAGTTTAGAGAGTTATCTCCTTTTGCTTTGGTTTTGTTCCTTAGCATTTGCATCTCATTACATGCACTTGGTTGTTGCATTGCATGGTGATGCATAATTCCATATATAAACTCTCTTGAAAGTGATTCTCATCAATTACCAAAATGGGGGAGATTGAAAGAACATGCGGTGCCCCCATGTTGGTTTTGTTAATTGATGACATTATCTATGGACTAATGGTTGTCTTGAGTTATATTCGAAGGATTTGTCCATAGGATTCTCTTGAAGTCCATGTGTTGGTTTCAAGGAGTTTATGAGTTGACCAAGGTGCTATTAAGGAATTATCCAAAGATTGGTCATGTGAGTGCTGAGATTATTGCAAGCATGTCTTGAAGAATAAGATTGTGTGATCATTCATGTTTACCTTCAAGGCATCATCCAAATGAAGAGAGTTGGAAAGATTCAAGGTTGATCAAGACTAAGTCAAGAGTGAATCAAGTTGATCAACTCACAAAGCATAGAAGATGTACCGAGAGGGATCAAGTGATCCCACGGTATGTTACGTGTCCATGGGCTTGCGTCAAGAGGAGGATATCATACAACCCATGGAAAGGATGACATCAAGTGGTGATCGTCATCAAGATTGCCATGTGCAAGTTCAAGTGGAGCATCATGAAGAGATCAAGTGCTTGAATCTTGCCATCCATTGTGGTGTCAATGGACTTGTGAAGATATGCTAAAGAGTGGCTCACCCATAGTGGACTATGAGGGAGCAATCATCTAGTCCTCATCGAGCCAACGCAATCAAGAAAGGTGGTCCAACTTGAGGGAGTCAAGATCGTCATCATCTAGCTCAAGTGGACCATGTGCAAGGCAAAGGTTTGCCCTTGATAGGTTTTCTATTTTACCGGTCTCGTGGTGGTAGTTGCGAGACCAGGTTATAGGATCGTTTGCCGTACTATCAAGGGGGGCTGTCAAGTTGGTAGCTTGATCGTATCATTAGTATAGAGCTCAAACCATTGCATCCTTGCATCATGTTTCTTGGTTCTTGTTTGGTTCTCTTTCTGAGTATTAGAGCTTATGGTCATCTTGATGACAAGCTTGAGTTCATCGAAAACGGAGTTCGCATGCGTCTTCTATGATGTTTTCGGTGTTGGATGTTTTACCGGTCTTATCCGAGGAAGGGTTCTCACCTTTTTCTTATGGGCCTTTTCTATTTTGCTTCCTATTGATATTTCTTTCAATATTGTGTTAGACCTTGTCGCTAGCTTTCCAAAAAACTTGGTTTCATCGAATTCGGAGTCCGTTTGCAGAAGTTGTGGCAGTTTTGGTGTTCTGAAAAGGCTGCAGTGGTACTACCGCTGATTGGAGCGGATGTAATTTTTTACTACCGCTCCAGAGTGGTACTACCGCGGCTCCTACAGCGGTAGTACCGCTTCGAACGAAAAAGTCGTCCCAAGTCCTGCGGTGGTAGGCCCGGATGTAATTTTTTAGTACCGCTCGCAAGCAGTAGTACCGCTACCCTTAGCAGTAGTACCGCTACCCCTACCTGTAGTACCATGAGGTCAAGCGGTACTACCGCTTCGACGGTTCTTCTGGCCTTTTTGCCTCCTTGCTGTTTCAAAGGGGTACTACCGCCCTAGCGGTAGTACCGCTCCTTGGAGCGGTAATACAGCTATGTGCGGGTTGCGAGCATAACGGTTGGATTTTTCCCCACCTATAAAAGGGGGTCTTCTTCCCCAATGAACCTTATCTCTTGAGCTCGTGTTCTTCCCCCATTGTTGACCTTCTTCGAGCTTGATATCTCTCAATCCCTCCATGGATTCTTGCTAGTTTTGGGGGGAAAAGAGAGAGGAGGTCTAGATCCACATTTCCACCAATCACTTTCTCCTCTTTGTGAGGGGAACCCCTTGGATCTAGATCTTGGAGTTCTTGGTGTTCTCTTTCTTGTTCTTCCTCTCATTTTCCTCCCTAACATTAGTTGCTTCGGTGGGATTTGGGAGAGAAGGACTTGGGCACTCCGTGTGCCCTTGCCATTGCATTTGGTGCATCGGTTTGAGTTCTCCACGTGATACGTGGAAGTTACAAGTTGAGAAGCTTATTACTCTTGGGTGCTTGGTACCATTGAGCTTGTTACTCTTGGGTGTTTGGACACCCTAGAGCTTGTTCCTCTTGGGTGCCTTGGCGCCCTAGACGGTTGGTGTTGTTCGGAGCTCAATCGTTGTGGTGTAAAGCTCCGGGAAAGCGTTGGTGTCTCCAATTAGGTTGTGGAGATCGCCCCGAGCAATTTGACGGGTACCGGTGACTGCCCCCAAGGGTTGCCAAAGTGTACAGGTTCGGTGACCGCCCCCAAGGGTCGCTATTTGTACGGGTTCGGTGACCGCCCTCAAGGGTCCCTTAGTGGAATCAAGGCATCTTGCATTGTGCGAGGGCGTGAGGAGATTACAGTGGCCCTAGTGGCTTCTTGGGGAGCATTGTGCCTCCACACTGCTCCAAACGGAGATTAGCATCCGCAAGGGTGTGAACTTCGGGATACATCATCGTCTCCGCGTGCCTCGGTTATCTCTTACCCGATCCCTTTACTTATGCACTTTACTTTGTGATAGCCTTATTGTTTCTTGTCATATATCTTACTATCACTTAGTTGTTTATCTTGCTTAGCATAAGTTGTTGGTGCACATAGGTGAGCCTAATTGTTGTAGGTTTTGTGCTTGACAAATTAACCGTTAGGTTTATTCCGCATTTGTTCAAGCCTAAACCGTAATTATTTTAAAGCGCCTATTCACCCCCCTCTAGGCGACATCCACGATCTTTCACAAAGGTTCATGAGTCATTGTACCGCCTTTAGTTATAACTCTAACAACATGATCATTGTTCTTAGTATTCAAATTCAACAAATCATTCGGTGCCTTGAGAACTTGCTCTACTTGGGTTTTTGCCATGGAAGCATGTTTACTAATAATATTTTGATCATTAACAGTTCTACACATATAGCCAGCCAAGCAGTCAAGCCTGTAAGCATTACGTTTCAATTGTCTACTAACATAAGCATTGAAATTTTCTTGTTTAATAATAAAGTTATCAAATCCATCCAAGCATTGACTAGCAGACTTATTATAAGGAATATCACCTTCATCAAATATATAGAGAGAATTTACCTTTACTACCCATGTCGGGTTATCAAGACCATGAATTTCTTCAATAGGTGGTAAATTCTTAACATCTTCAGATTGAATACCTTTTTCTTTCATAGATTTCTTTGCCTCTTGCATATCTTCAGGACTAAGAAATAGAATACCTCTTTTCTTCGGAGTTGGTTCAGGAAGAGTCCAATCATTATAAGTGCTCAATATATTATTCAATAGCACTTCAGCTTGCTCAACAGCCCGTTCACTGATAACACAACCAGCATAACTATCTATGTGGTCCCTAGAAACATCGATTAGTCCATTATAAAAGATATCAAGTATTTCATTTTTCTTGAGAGGGTGATCAGGCAAAGCATTAAGTATTGGAGAAGCCTCCCCCAAGCTTGTGGGAGACTCTCTTCTTCAAATTACACAAAGTTAATTATTTCCTGTAAAGCAGCTTTTTTCTTATGAGCAGGAAAATATTTTTCAGAGAAGTAATAGATCATATCCTGGGGACTACGCACACAACCAGGAGGAAGAGAATTAAACCGTATCTTAGCATCACCCATTAACGAGAAAGGAAACAACTTAAGAATATAGTAATAGCAAAAAATTTCCTCATGAGCAAATAGGGTGGCTATGTCATTCAATTTAGTAAGATGTGCCACAACAGTTTCAGAATCATAACCATGGAAAGGATTAGATTCAACCAAAGCAATTAACTCAGGATCGACAGAGAATTCATAATCCTTATCAGTAACAAGGATAGGTGAAGTAGCAAACCTAGGATCATATTGCATTCTAGCATTCAAGGATTTTTCTTTCCACTTGCATAGTAATTTCCTAAGATCATCTCTATCTTTATGAGCAAGAAAGTCCCTAGCTACCTCTCAATCCATAACATAACCCTTAGGTATATTAGGCAATTCACATGTAGGAGAGCTAGGTCTAGCAAGTGTCTCAAAGTGTTCACTTTCAATAATTTCACCAGTTTCGGAACTATCATCAGTTTTAGTGATCTCATTCTCTCTAACCCTAACAAATTGTTCATCAAGAAATTCACCCAATGGCACAATATTATCAAGCAAAGCAGTAGTATCATCATAAGTATAATGCATAGCAGAAGTAGCATCATCAATTATTTGCGACATATCAGAATCAAAGGCAGGTCGTGGTGTCACAAATTTACTCAGAACAGAAGGCGAATCAAGTGCAGAGCTAGATGGCAGATCTTGGTTTTGATATCTTTCAAATTCTTCATAGTGATCAACAGATATAAATCCCAAGTGACTCAAAGAATCGAGCTATGCTCCCCGGACGGCGCCAGAAAAAGGTCTTGATAACCCACAAGTATAGGGGATTGCAACAGTTTTTGAGGGTAGAGTATTCAACCCAAATTTATTGATTCGACACAAGGGAGCCAAAGAATATTCTCATGTATTAGCAGCAGAGTTGTCAATCCAACCACACCTGAAAGACTTAATATCCGCAGTGAAGTTTTTAGTAGCAAAGTAATATGGAAATAATGGTAACGCTGGCAAAAGTAACAATAGCAGTTTTGTGATGATTGTAATAGTAGCAACAGAAAAGTAACTTAGCAAAGATCAATATGTGAAAAGCTCATAGGCAATGGATCGGAAAGGATAATTATGTTAGATGGCATTCATCATGCAACAGTTATAACCTAGGGTGACACAGAACTAGCTCCAATTCATCAATATAATGTAGGATGTATTTCGTATATAGTCATACGTGCTTATGGAAAAGAACTTGCATGACAACTTTTGTCCTACATCCCGTGGCAGCAGGGTCCTAATGGAAACTAAAGGATATTAAGGCCTCCTTTCAATAGAGAACCAGTACAAAGCATTAGCACTTAGTGAATACTTGAACTCCTCAAACTATGGTAATCAACGAAAAGAATCCCAATTATTGTCACCTTGGGGTATGTGGATCATAATTCGTAATAGGTGTCTACAACTTGCAAGATAGTATCAAGAACACAAATATATTCATGAAAACATAATAGGTTCATTTCTGAAATCATGGCACTCGGGGCCCTTGTGACAAGCATTAAGCAAACTCAGAACATAGTGGATACTAGGGATCAAACCCTAACAAAACTAACTCGATTACATGATAAATCTCGTCCAACCCATCACTGTGCGGCAAGCCTACGATGGAATTACTCACGTATGGCGGTGAGCATCATGAAATTGGTGATGGAGGAAGGTTGGTGATGATTATCGCGATGAATCCCCCTGTCCGGAGCCCAAAACAGACTCCAGATCAGCCCTCCCGAGGAAGAACGGGAGGCGGCTGCTACTTCTTGAGCTTGCGTTGGTTTTTCCCTTGAAGAGGAAAGGGTGATCCAACAAAGTAGAGATAAGTATTTCCCTCAGTTGGATAACCAAGGTATTAATCCAATAGGAGGTACAAGAAAGTCCCCAATCTATGCACCTGCACAAACAATCAAACACTTGCATCCAGCGTGATAAAGGAGTTGTCAATCCCTTCACGGTCACTTGCAAAAGTGAGATCTGATAGAGATAGATAAAACAAAAAGGTAACCAAATATTTTTGGGTTTTTTGGTTTACAGATATGAAATTAAAAGATTGCAAAATAGTAGATCGGAAACAAATATGATGGAAAATAGACCCGGGGGCCATAGGTTTCACTAGAGGCTTCTCTATTGAAGGAAAATAATACAGTGGGTAAACAAATTATTGTCGAGCAATTGATTGTAAATCGCAAAGTTATGACGATATCCAAGGCAATGATTATGCATATAGGCATCACGTCCGTGTCAAGTAGACCGAAATGATCCTGCATCTACTACTATTACTCCACACATCGACTGACTCTTGCCTGCATCTAGAGTATCAAGTTCATAAGAATAGAGTAACACATTAAGTAAGATGACATGATGTAGTGGGATAAACTCAAGCAATATGATGAAAACCCCATCGTTTTATCCTCGATGGCAACAATGCAATACGTGTCTCGCTACCCCTACTTAGTCACTGGGTGAAACCACGCAAGATTAAACTCAAAGCTAAGCACCTCTCGCTTGCAAGAAAAAACAATCAAGTTGGCCAAACCAAACCGATAATTTGAAGAGAAATACAAAGATATCAAATCATGCATATAAGAATTCGGAGAAGATTCAGATAATATTCATAGATACGCTGATCATAAATCCACAATTCATAGGATCTCGACAAACACACCGCAAAAGAAGATTACATCAGATAGATCTCCAAGAACATCGAGGAGAACATGGTATTGAGAATCAAAGAGGGATAAGAAGCCATCTAGCTACTATCTATGGACCCGTAGGTCTTAGGTAAACTACTCACGCTTCATCGGAAGGGCAATAGGGTTGATGTAGATGCCCTCCGTGATCGAATCCCCCTCCGGCAGGATGTCAAAAAAGGCCCCAAGGTGGGACCTCACGGGAAAAAAAGGTTGAGGCGGCGGAAAAGTATTTTCATGGCTCTCTCTAAGGGTTCTGGAATATATGTGAATATATAGGATGAAGAAGTAGGCGAGGGGATCCCCGAGGGGGCCACAAGGCAGGGGGCGCCTCCCCTAGGGCACGCCCTCCACCCTTGCCGCCACCTCGTGGCTCTTCTGCCTTGGACTCCAAGTCCTCTGGGTGTCTTCGGGTCCAAGAAAAATCATCATGAAGTTTTATTCCGTTTGGACTCCGTTTGATATTCCTTTTTCGCGAAACTCAAAAACAAGGAAAAAACAGAAACTGGCACTATGCTCTAGGTTAATAGGTTAGTTCCAAAAATAATATAAAATAGCATAATAATGCATATAAAACATCCAAAACAGATAATATAATAGCATGGAACAATAAAAAAATTATAGATACGTTGGAGACGTATCAAGCATCCCTAAGCTTAATTCCTACTCGTCCTCGAGTAGGTAAATGATAAAAACAGAACTTTTAATGTGGAATAGTACTAACATATTTATCCATGTAATTTTCTTCATTGTGGCATGAATGTTCAGATCCATAAGATTCAAAACAGAAGTTTAATATCGGCATTAAAACAATAATACTTCAAGCATACTAATAAAGCAGTTATGTCTTCTCAAAATAGTATAACTAAGAAAGTTATCCCTACAAAATCATATAGTTTTGCTATGCTCCATCTTCGTCACACAAAGTATTACATCATGCACAACCCCGATGACAAGCCAAGCAATTGTTTCATACTTTTGATGTTCTCAAACCTTTTCAACTTTCACGCAATACATGAGCATGAGCCATGGATATAACACTATAGGTGGAATATAATATGGTGGTTGTGGAGAAGAAAAAAAGAAGGAGATAGTCTCACATCAACTATGCATATCAATGGGCTATGGATATGCCCATCAATAGATATTAATGTGAGTGAGTAGGGATTGCCATGGAACAGATGCACTAGCGCTATTAGTGTATGAAATCTCAAAAAGAAACTAAGTGGGTGTGCATCCAACTTTCTTGCTCATGAAGACCTAGGGCATTTGAGGAAGCCCATCGTTGGAATATACAAGCCAAGTTCTATAACAAAAAATACCCACTAGTAATATATGACAGTGACAAAATAGGAGACTCTCTATCATGAAGATCATGGTGCTACTTTGAAGCACAAGTGTGGAAAAAGGATAGTAATATTGCCCCTTCTCTCCTTTCTCTCATTTTTTGGTGGGATTCTTTGGCCTCTTTTATTTTGATAACCTCACATGGGACAATGTTCTAATAATGATGATCATCACACTTTTATTTACTTACAACTCAAAATTACAACTCAATACTAGAACAAAGGTATGACTCTATATGAATGCCTCTGGTGGTGTACCGGAATGTGCAATGACTCAAGAGTGACATGTATAAAAAATAATATGAACGGTGGCTTTGCCACAAATACGATGTCAACTACATGATCATGCAAAGCAATATGACAATGAGGAAGTGTGTCATGATAAACGGAACGGTGGAAGTTGCATGACAGTATATCTCAGAAGGCTATGGAAATGCCATAATAGGTAGGTATGGTGGCTGTTTTGAGGAAAGTATAAGGTGGGTGTAATGCACCCGCAAAAGTTGCGCGGTACTAGAGAGGCTAGCAATGGTGGAAGGGTGACAGTGCGTATAATCCATGGACTCAACATTAGTCATAAAGAACTCACATACTTATTGCAAAAGTCTATTAGCTATCGAAACAAAGTACTACACGCATTCTACTAGGGGGATAGATTGGTAGGAAAAGACCATCGCTCGTCCTCGACAACCACTCATAAGGAAGACAATTAATAAATACGTCATGCTCCAACTTCGTTACATAACGGTTCACCATACGTGCATGCTACAAGAATCACAAACTTTAACACCAGTATTCTTACCAATCCACAATTACTCACTAGCATGACTCTAATATCACCATCTTCATATCTCAAAACAAATGCAAGGAATCAAACTTCTCATAGTATTCAATGCACTTTATGAAAGTTTTTATTATATCCCTCTTGGATGCCTATCATATTAGGACTAAAATCATTACCCAAGAAAATTACCATGCTGTTTAGAGAGACTCTCGAAATAATATAAGTGAAGCAAGAGAGTTCAATAATTTATAAAAAATAAATCCGCCGCCGTGCTCTAAAAAGATATAAGTGAAGCACTAGAGCAAAATTGCCTAACTCAAAAGATATAAGTGAAGCACATAGAGTATTCTAATAAATCATGATTCATACATGTCCCACTCAAAAGGTGTGTACAGCAAGGATGATTGTGGAAAACTAAAAAGCAAAGACTCATATCATACAAGACGCTCCAAGCAAAACACATATCATGTGGTGAATAAAAATATAGCCTCAAGTAAATTTACCGATAGACGAAGACGAAAGAGGGGATGCCTTCTGGGGCATCCCCAAGCTTAGGCTCTTGGTTGTCCTTGAATATTACCTTAGGGTGCCTTGGGCATCCCCAAGCTTAGGCTCTTGCCACTCCTTATTCTATAGTCCATCAAATGTTTACCCAAAACTTGAAAACTTCACAACACAAAACTCAACAAAAAACTCATGAGATCCATTAGTATAAGAAAATAAATCACCACCTTTTGGTACTATTGTTAACTTATTATATTGGTGTAATATCTATTGTATTCCAACTTCTCCATGGTTCATACCCCCCGCTAATACCCATAGATTCATCAAAAATAAGCAAACAATACAAGAAAAACAGAATTTGACAAAAACAAAATAGTTTGTAGTAATCAGGAAACTTCGTATACTTCTATAACTCCAAAAATTCTGAAAAATTAGGACAACCTGGACAACTTGTATATCAATCCTATGTAAATCAGATCAAAAGCATGCTTCTGTGAATTATGAAAATTAGTTTACTGGGAGAAAAAGTTTCTGTTTTTCAGCAAGATCAAGTCAACTATCGCCGTAAGCCATCCCAAAGGTCTTACTTGGCACAAACACTAATTAAAACATAAAAACACATCTAACTAGAGGCTAGATGAAAATTTTATTAAAAAAAGAAACAAAAAGCAAGAACAAAAATAAAATTAGATTGCCTCCCAACAAGCGCTATTGTTTAACGCCCCTAGCTAGGCATTGAGGTTTCGATGATGCTCACATGACAGACAAGAATTGAAGCATAAAGAGAGCATCATAAAACATGTGACAAACACACTTAAGTCTAACATACTTCCAATACATAGGTATTTTATAAGTAAACAAATTACCAAGGCAAGCAAAAACTAGCATATGCAAGGAAGAAGATAGAAACGATAGCAATCTCAACATGAAGAGAGGTAATTTAGTAACATGAAAATTTCTACAACCATATTTTCCTCTCTCATAACAATTACATGTAGGATCATAAGAAAGTTCAACAATATAGATATCACATAACATATTCTCAACACGATCTACATGCATGCGAAGTTGACACTCCTCCAAAATAGTGGGATTAACATTAAGTAAATTCATGACCTCTCCAAACCAACTTTAATCAAAAATTTCATAAGATTGAATATTCTCCAAACATGTGGGATCTAAAGTTGACACTCTTCCAAACCCACTTTCAATATTATAGCAAACATATTCATCATGAGGCTTAAATAAGATTTCAAGATCATAAGAAGCATTATCACCCCAATCATGATCATTGCAATAAGTAGCGGACATAGCAAAACTAGCATCCCCAAGCTTAGGGTTTTGCATATTATTAGCACAATTTATATTAATAGAATCTATAATAACATCATTGCAATCATGCTTTTCATTGAAGGAACTATCAAGTGTGGGTGCAATAGCAATAATTTCATGTTTAACATAAGGAACTATAGCAAGTTCATCTCCATAAGCATAATTAATATTGGCATCATGGCCATAAGAATAGCAAGTATAATGTTCATCAAGGGGTGTTTCAATCAAATCAACGGAATCATAATCATATATAGATTCATGCTATCATTATTTTCTTCCAAAGCAACAATCATTCTCTCAATAAATTCTTTGACATAGGCATTATGAGCATAGTTTTCATAGCAAAATTGAAGTATACCAAAATTTTCAGATTTGTAGAGAGTAATATCATACTTTTCAATCAAAGAAGCAACTTCATAAGCACCCTTAAAATCAACAAATTCTTCAATTTGTTTGATATCATAGTAACTGTAAACACCCTTTTCATAAGAAGATAAGATTTCATTATCATTAAACTCACATAGGTAGGGGAGGTGTTTTTTAGGGTTCTTAGAGCAACAAGTAAAATCAAAAAGTTCACAAAGATTCAAAGTGTAACATAGCAAACAATTTATTTGATTCCATAAGAGTCTCCCTTTTTCAGACAAACGATGACGCACAAAATGAGCATGCTCATCTAAAGATTTTCCCTCAACTAAACTAGTTGGGGTCTTAGCACGAGCACATATGGATTGAAGATGATCCAAGTAGAAAACTTTAAGTGATCCATATCAAAAGATTTTTAGCAAGCAAAGATGCAAGCGAATAGAAGGCACATGGAAACACAAGCAAAGATAGCAAACGAGCAAAAAGACATACGGAAAGAAGGCGAATAAAAAGGCAAATCTTTTTGTGTTTTTTGAAAATCGTTTTAGAAGTGGGGGAGAGGAAAACGAGAGGCAAATGGAAAATAATGTATTGCAGGAGAAGAGAGTTTATGATGGGTACTTGTTAGGCTTGATGTAGACCTCCTTGGCAATGGTGCCAGAAATTCTTCCTGCTACTTCTTGAGCTTGCGTTGCTTTTTCCCTTGAAGAGGAAAGGGTGATGCAGGAAAGTAGAGATAAGTATTTCCCTCAGTTAGAGAACCAAGGTATCAATCCAGTAGGAGGTATAAGCAAGTCCCCAATCTATGCACCTATACAAACAATCAAACACTTGCACCCAACATGATAAATGGGTTGTCAATCCCTTCACTGTCACTTGCAAAAGTGAGATCTGATAGAGATAGATAAAACAAAAAGGTAACTAAATATTTTTGGGCTTTTTGATTTACAGATCTGAAAATAAAAGATTGCAAAATAGTAGGTCAGAAACAAATATGATGGAAAATAGACCTAGGGGCATAGATTTCACTAGAGGCTTCTCTCTTGAAGGAAAATAATATGGTGAGTGAACAAATTACTGTCGAGCAATTGATAGAAAAGAGCAAAGTTATGATGATATCCAAGGCAAGGATTATGCATATAGGCATCACGTCCGTGTCAAGTAGACCGAAACAATTCTGCATCTACTACTATTACTCCACACATCGACCGACTCTTGCCTGCATCTAGAGAATTAAATCATAAGAACAGAGCAACACATTAAGTAAGATGACATGATGTAGCGGGATAAACTCAAGAAATATGATGAAAACCCCATCTTGTTATCCTTGACGGCAACAGTGCAATATGTGTCTTGCTACCCCTACTTTGTCACTGGGTGAAATCACGCAAGACTGAACCCAAAGCTAAGCATCTCTCCCATTGCAACCCGACGTGTTGCAGAGGTTGTCAATCCCTTTCGGGTACGGCGCCTCAAGTAGGCAAGATAACGTGAGATAAATATGGTAGATAGGATAAATATATCGCGGAACAAATAAATTGCAGTAAGGTATTTTTGTATTTTTGGTTTAATAGATCTGAAAATGAAAAGCAAAGGAAAATATATCGCAAAGGCAAATATGATGAAAAGAGACCCGGGGGCCGTAGGTTTCACTAGTGGCTTCTCTCGAGAAAAGTAGCAAATAGTGGGAAAACAATTACTGTTGGGTAATTGATAGAACTTTGAATAATCATGACAATATCTAGGCAATGATCATTATATAGGCATCACGTCCAAGATTAGTAGACTGACTCCTGCCTCATCTACTACTATTACTCAACACATCGACCGCTATCCAGCATGCATCTAGCGTATTAAGTTCATGGCAAAACGGAGTAATGCAATAAGAGTAATGCAATAAGAATTATGTAGAAATAGACCCCATCTTGTTATCCTTAATAGCAACAATACATACATGTCGTTTACCTTTCTGTCACTCGGATCAAGCACCGTAAGATCGAACCCATCACAAAGCACCTCTTCCCATTGCAAGATAAATAGATCAAGTTGGCCAAACAAAACCCAAATAATTGGAGAAGAAATACGAGGCTATAATCAATCATGCATATAAGAGATCAAAGAAGACTCAAATAACTTTCATGGATAAAAACATAGATCTGATCATAAACTCAAAGTTCTCATCGGATCCCAACAAACACACCACAAAAAGACTTACATCATATGGATCTTCAAGAGACCATTGTATTGATAATCAAGAGAGAGAGAGAGAGGAATCCATCTAGCTACTAACTAAGGACCCATAGGTCTACAAAGAACTACTCACACATCATCAGAGAGGCACCAATGGATATGATGAACCCCTCCGTGATGGTGTCCAGATTGGATCTGGTGTTTCTGGACTCTGTGGTAGCTGGAATAGATTTTTGTCGACTCTCCTAGGGTTTCTGGTATATTGGGGGTATTTATAGATAAAAGAGGCAGTGCGGGAGGCCAACGAGGAGGGCACAAGCACGCCTGGGCCCCCAGGCGCACCCTGGTGGGTTGTGCTCCCCTTGGAGCTCCCCTCAGGTGCATTCCTGGCCCACTCAACTAGCACTGGGAATTATGTCAATAGGTTAGTACCAAAAAATGATATAAAATGACTACAAAATGATTGTAAAACATCCAAGAATGATAATATTGAAGGAAATATGCCCTAGAGGTAATAATAAAGTTATTGTTTATTTCCTTATATCATGATAAATGTTTATTATTCATGCTAGAATTGTACTAACCGGAAACTTAGTACATGTGTGAATACATAGACAAAACAGAGTGTCACTAGTATGGCTCTACTTGACTAGCTCACTGAATCAAAGATGGTTAAGTTTCCTAGCCATGGACATGAGTTGTCATTTGATTAACGGGATCACATCATTAGAGAATGATGTGATTGACTTGACCCATTCCGTTAGCTTAGCACTTGATCCTTTAGTATATTGCTATTGCTTTCTACATGACTTATACATGTTCCTATGACTATGAGATTATGCAACTCCCGAATATCGGAGGAACACTTTGTGTGCTACCAAACATCACAACGTAACTGGGTGATTATAAAGGTGCTCTACAGGTGTCTCCGATGGTACTTGTTGAGTTGGCATAGATCGAGATTAGGATTTTTTACTCCGATTGTCGGAGAGGTATCTCTAGGCCCTCTCGGTAATGCACATCACTATAAGCCTTGCAAGCAATGTGACTAATGAGTAAGTTGTAGGATGATGCATTACGGAACGAGTAAAGAGACTTGTCGGTAACGAGATTGAACTAGGTATTGAGATACTGACGATGGAATCTTGGGCAAGTAACATACCGATGAAAAAGGGAACAACATATGTTGTTATGCGGTTCGATAGATAAAGATCTTCGTAGAATATGTAGGAGCCAATATGGGCATCCAGGTTCCGCTATTGGCTATTGACCAGAGAGGTGTCTCGATCATGTCTACATAGTTCTTGAACCCGTAGGGTCCGCACGCTTAAACGTTCGTTGACGATATAGTATTATATGAGTTATGTATGTTGGTAACTGAATGTTGTTCGGAGTCTCGGATAAGATCACGAACATGACGAGGAACTCCGGAATTGTCCGGAGATAAAGTTTGATATACGGGATAATAGTGTTTGGTCTTCGGAAGGGTTCTGGAATTCACCGGAAGGGGTTCCGGATGTTTCCCGAAATGTTTGGGTACGAGAACACTTTATTTGGGCCAAAGGGGAAAGCCCACAAGGTTTTTGGAAAGTGAAAAAGAAAGTTTTGCAGAGTCCAGGGGCCAGACGCCAGGGTCTATGGCGTCTGGGTCCAGACGCAGGGAACCCTAGCGTCTGGCCCTGGAGTCCGAGAAGGACTCTAGCCTTTCTGGTGAAACTGACTTTCTGGAGGCTTTTGCTCCAAGTTTTCACCCCAAGGCTCAACATATAAATAGAGGGGTAGGTCTAGCACCCAAGACACATCAAGAATCACCAAGCCGTGTGCCGGCAACCCCGTCCCCTCTAGTTTATCCTCCATCATAGTTTCTGTAGTGCTTAGGCGAAGCCCTGCGGAGATTGTTCTGCACCAACACCGTCACCACACCGTCGTGCTGCCGGAACTCATCTACTACTTCGCCCCTCTTGCTGGATCAAGAAGGTGAGGACATCATCGAGCTGAACATGTGCTGAATGTGGAGGTGTCGTATGTAAGTACTTGATCGGGATGGATTGTGAAGGTGTACGACTACATCAACCGCATTGATAAAACGCTTCCGCTTACGGTCTACGAGGGTACATGGACTTATGTGTGCGTAGGAAATTTTTGAAATTACTGCGTTCCCCAACAAATATAACAGCATGGAACAATAAAATATTATAGATACATTGGAGACGTATCAGCATCCCCAAGCTTAATTCCTGCTCATCCTCGAGTAGGTAAATGATAAAAATAGGATTTTTGATGTGGAATGCTGCCTAACATATTCATCACATAATCTTTTCTTTATAGCATGGACATTTGGTCTTTTATATGGTTCAAAGCAATAGTCTAGTTTTGACATGAAGACTTTAATACTCAAGCATACCAACAAGCAACCATGTCTTTCCAAATATCAATACTAAAGCATGTTATCCCTAGCCCATTATGCCCAACCATTGATCCATTCATGAAACACACTCGAATATTAGCTACACCCAATGCTCAAATACAATCATAGTGCCCCTTAGTTGGTGCTTTATAAGAGAAGGTGGATATCAAATTCAAAATAACAATTGCATAAAGTAAAAGAAAGGCCCTTCATGGAGGTAAGTAGGGATTTGTAGAGGTGCCATAGCTCAAAGCAAAAATTGAGAGATAAAAAACATTTTGGGAGGCATACTTTTCCCACCAACAAAAACGAATTAGAGCTCCTAACACTTTCCATGCTAGATACATCATAGGCAGTTCCCAAATAGAAAATAAAGTTTATTCCTTTTCCACCATTACTTTCACTTTCCATGGCTAACCGTATCCACGGGTGCCCTCCATACCAACACTTTCCAAGGAATTTATTATTTGACAACATAAAGTAAATTCATTTTTCATTTTGAGACTGGGCATCCCTAATACATTTGTCGTACTCTCGTGCAATGACAAGTGAATAAACACTCATCGTGAGAATAACACATCTAGCATGGAAAATATTGGCCACCCCTCACTGCCTCACGAGTGGTAGAGCACACAAAAGAGAATTTTATTTTGAAAATTAGAGATGGCACATGCAAATTTTCCTAGAACGGCATGGAAATACCGCATATAGGTAGGTATAGTGGACTCATATGGCAAAACTGGTTTAAAGGGTTTTGGATGCACAAGTAGTGGCCATACTTAGTGCAAAATGAAGGCTAGCAAAAAGATTGAGAAGCGACCAACCAAGAAACGAAAAATCTTGTACCCAAGCATTAAGCATAAGTAACACCGAATAATGCACCACAAGTAGGATGTAAATTTCATTGCATAACTATTGACTTTAGTTCTTGCATAGGGAATCACAAACCTTAACATCAATATTCTTACTAAAGCACAATTACTCATCAACATGACTCACATATCATATCGTCATATCTCAAAACTATTACTAAGAATCATGTTTATTTTGTCCAATGATCTTCATGAAAGTTTTAATTATATCCTCCTTGAATATCTATCACTTTGGGACTATTTTCATATGTTGCTTTTTATAAGCTCAAACAAATTTAAGTGAAGAACATGAGCATAATATTTATTTATCTGAAAATAATCTAAGTGAAGCAAGAGAGAATTTCTTAAAAAAATTACTAACTCCCAAATAAATCTAAGTGAAGCATGAGAGCATTTATTCAAAAATAACAAAGCACACCATGCTCAAAAAGATATAAGTGAAGTACTAGAGCAAATCCATGGCTCTAAAAATTGAAGTGAAGCATAGGAGCAAGCATAGCATAATTTTTGGCTCTCTCAAAAAGGTGTGTTCAGCAAGGATTCAAGACTTAAACACAAAGCAAAACAAGCAAAGACTCATCATACAAGACGCTCCAAGCAAAACTCATAATATGTGACGAATAAAAATATAGTTCCAAGTAAAATACCGATGGTTGTTAGAAGAAAGAGGGGATGCCACTCGGAGGCATCCCCAAGCTTAGTTGCTTGCTACTTCTTGAATATTATCTTAGGGTGCCTCGGGAATCCCCAAGCTTAGCCTTTTGCTAATCCTTATTCCTTCATCCATCGTAAGATCACCCATACTGTGCATCTTAGGTAGGGGGTCCCGAACTGTGCGTGTAAGGATCGAAGGTAACAAGGAGGCAGGGGATACGATATTTACCCGGGTTCGGGCCCTCTTAATGGAGGTAATACCCTACTTCCTGCTTGATTGACTATGATGAATATAGGGGTTACAAGAGTTGACCTACCTCGAGATCGTAATGGCTAAACCCTAGATGTCTAGCATGTATGATTGTGTTCTTGCCCTATGGACTAGACCCTCCGGTTTATATAGACACCGGAGGGATCTAGGGTTGTACATAGTGGACTCCAGAAGAAGGAAAATACATGATCTGAATGCCAAGCTTGCCATCCACGCAAACGTGAGTCCCATCCAGACATGGGGAACGTTCTTCTATCTTGTATCTTAATGGCCCACCAGTCCGGCCCATATCACATAGCCCGGACACCCGAGGACCCCTTAGTCTAGGACTCCCTCAGTAGCCCCTGAACCAGGCTATCGACATCCTCGATTCGGGGGTATCCATCCTGCCTGCCTGCGACCCACCATGTGGCTCCATCGACGGCCTGGTACGGCCCAGCTTCAGCATCAACAACACAAGACCCTCACGAGGGGCCAAGTCTCGCGAGGCGGACGACGCCAAGACCCCCGAGGGGATCGGCCTCCCCAGGCTGGCTCCCGAGGGGCGGAGAGTTCTATGCAAGGTTTACCTCATGAGGCTCAGCTGACGTGAACCATGACGACCAAGGCCAGGCGGGCGCCAGGCGGGCACAGAGTGCAGGTTTCCTCTTCGGTGCAAAGGAGGCAATCCACAGGCGTGGAGTCCCGAGGAATCAGCCAAAGGTTTCCATTTTGGTGCAATGAGACCAAGACCGCCAGGACGGCAGGACGGAGGTCATCGACGAGCCCACTGCAGCGTCAGGACCACAGGCTTTTCGCAGGCGAAGACTACTTTTGTCAGGATAAGCTGTACTACTTGTCCCCTTTCAAATACGGCCGTTGTGGGATCCCTTCCCGCCAACATTTGGGAAGAGGACCAAGGCCTCTATAAATAGGACTAGCCACCACCATAGAGGGGAGAAGAGAGGTCGAACTAGCTCACACCACACCAGCTCCCTCGAGCTCAAGAACACCTCACCTCCTGAGGCCAGTTCATCCACTGTACTAGTTCATCCTCAGCCCTCCGAGGCAATCCACCAAAACGCTGGAGTAGGGTATTGATACGTCTCCATCGTATCTATAATTTTCGATTGTTCCATGCCAATATTATTCAACTTTCATATACTTTTGGCAACTATTTATACTATTTTGGGACTAACATATTGATCCAGTGCCCAGTGTCGGTTCCTATTTGTTGCATGTTTTATGTTTCGCAGAAACCCCATATCAAACGGAGTCCAAATGGGATAAAAATGAACGGAGAATTATTTTGGAATATTTGTGATTTTTGGGAGGAAGAATCAATGCGAGATGGTGCCCGAGGGGGCCGTGAGACAGGGGGGCCTCCCCGGGAGGCAGGTACACCCTAGACTCTCCTGGGCACCCCGTAAGGCGGTTAACGCTCTTCTTTTGCCGCAAGAAAGCTAATTTTATGAGAAAGATCTGGGCGAAAGATTCACCCCAATCGGAGTTATGGATCTTTGGATATAAAAGAAACGGTGAAGGGGCAGAATCAGAGAACGCAGAAATAGAGAGACAGATCCGATCTCGGAGGGGATCTCGCCCCTCCCAAGCCATGGGAGCCAAGGACTAGAGGGGAAACCATTCTCCCATCTAGGGAGAAGGTCAAGTAAGAAGAATAAGAAGAAGGGGGGCTCTCTCGCCCTTGCTTCCGGTGGCGCCGGAGCGCTGTCGGGGGCCACCATCATCACCGCGATCTTCACCAACACCTCCGCCATCTTCACCAACATCTCCATCACCTTCCCCCATCTATATTCAGCGGTCCACTCTCCCGCAACCCGCTGTACCCTCTACTTGAACATGGTGCTTTATGCTTCATATTATTATCCAATGATGTGTTGCCATCCTATGATGTCTGAGTAGATTTTCGTTGTCCTACCGGTGATTGATGAATTGCTATGATTGGTTTGAGTTGCATGTTTTATTATTGGTGCTGTCCTATGGTGCTCTCTATGTCGCGCAAGCGTGAGGGATCCCCGCTATAGGGATTGCAATATGTTCATGATTTGCTTATGGTGGGTGGCGTGAGTGACAGAACCACAAACCCGAGTAAGTAGGTTGTTTCCGTATGGGATAAAGGGGACTTGATGCTTTAATGCTATGGTTGGGTTTTACCTTAATGATCTTTAGTAGTTGCGGATGCTTGCTAGAGTTCCAATCATAGGTGCATATGATCCAAGAAGAGAAAGTATGTTAGCTTATGCCTCTCCCTCAAATAGAATTGCAATAGTGATTATCGGTCTAGTAACGTAGTCAATTGCTTAGGGACAATTTCACAACTCCTACCACCACTTTTCCACACTCGCTATATTTACTTTATTACTTCTTTAACTAAACAGCCCCTAGCTTTTATTTGCGTGCTCTTTATTATCTTGCAAACCTATCCTATCACACCTACAAAGCACTTCTAGTTTCATACTTGTTCTAGGTAAAGCGAACACTAAGCGTGCGTAGAGTCGTATCAGTGGCAGATAGGACTTGAGAGAATATTTGTTCTACCTTTATCTCCTCGTTGGGTTTGACACTCTTACTTATCAAAAGAGGCTACAATTATCCCGTATACTTGTGGGTTATCAAGACCTTTTTTTGGCGCCGTTGCCGGGGAGTCATAGCGTGGAGTGAATATTCTCGTGTGTGCTTGTTTGCTTTATCACTAAGTAATTTTTTTGTTGTTCTTAGTTGTTTTCTATCTTTAGTTATGGGTGGGAAACACAAAATACCAAAAAAATTAGTTGTACCTACTACACCAATGTTTGAAGAACCACTCAAAATCTATCACACTCCTGAAGCTTTTTACTTGGATCATCTTCGATCACTATGTGCTCGTGCTGAAACCCCAACTAGCTTAGTTGAGGGAAAATCTTTAGATGAGCATGCTTGTTACATGCGACACAACATATCTGAAAAAGGGAAACTTTTATTGGATCAAATTCATCGTTTGCAATGCTATGCTTGGAATTTATGTGAAATGTATAATGTTACTTGTTGTTCTGAAAACCCTAAGAAACACCTTCCCTACCAATGTGAGTTTAGTGATAATGGAATTGCATCTTCGTATGCTAAGGGTGTTTATAATTACTATGATGTTCAACAAATTGAAGAATTTGTTGCTTTTAAGGGTGCTTATGAAATTGATTCTTTGATTTAAAAGTATGATGCTACTCTCTACAAATCTGAAATTTTTGCCATACTTGAATATTGTTATGATAATTATGCTTCTAATGCCTATGTTAAACCATAAATTGAGAAATTCTACGCTGTCCAAGAAGAGAATAATATTTTGCAGGAGTCTATGGAAGAAGAAATTGATGAAACTGTGAGCTCATTGGATGAAAAAGATGAGGAGGAGAGCGAAGAACAAAAGGAGGAAGAGCGGATTAGCTACCCGTGCCCACCTTCTAATGAGAGTAACTCTTCAACTCATACATTGTTTAATTCCCCTTTGTGCTTACCGAAGGATGATTGCTATGATGATTACTATGATGATTGCTATGATGATTGTTATGATCCCGTTGATTCTCTTGAAATATCCCCTTTTGATGATGCTTGCTATGCTTGTGGCCAAGATGCCAATATGAATGATGCTTATGGAGATGAACTTGCTATAGTTCCTTATGTTAAACATGAAATTGTTTCTATTGCACCCACGCATGATAGTCATATTATCTTTTTGAATTCTCCCGACTACACAATGTTGGAGAAGTTTGTGCTTACTAAGGATTATATTGATGGGTTGCCTTTTACCATTGCACATGATAATTTTGATAGATATAATATGCATGTGTTGCTGCTCCTACTTGCAATTATTATGAGAGAGGAACTATATCTCCACCTCTCTATGTTTCCAATATGATAAAATTGCAAGAAACTGGTTATACTATGCATTGGCCTTTACTTGGTGTGCATGAATTGTTCTTTTATGACATGCCAATGCATAGGAAGAGAGTTAGAATTCTTAATTACATGATATATGTTACTTTGTGATCACTACTAAATTACAAATCATTGTTAATTAAAATTGGCTTTGATATACCTTGGGATCCAGGTGGATTCGTTACTTGAGCACTATATGCCTAGCTTAATGGCTTTAAAGAAAATGCTGCCAGGGAGACAACCCGGAAGTTTTAGAGAGTCATTTATTTCTGTTGTGTGCTTTCTTATAGTCTAAAAACAAAAAAAATAAAGAGGGGAACCCAAAACCTTTCAAAAAGGAAAGTGAAAGTGAGAAAGACAAGCATTGTTGAAGTGGGAGAGCTCCTTGAACTTCGTTCATGCTCACGAAAACTTTGTGAATCTTAATTACAGAAACTTTTCATCAAAAATAATTATCCCCTTGTACAATTCCATTGTATTATAAAAATAATGTGTCAAGGTTTGCCTTTAGGATGTTTACAATGCTTGTTGGTTTGTACGGTGCAGGACAGAAACTTTGGCTGTAGTGCACGATTTTAAATTTTTAACTGGAACGTCAAACGGTTCTGATTATTTTTGCACTGTATTTCTGTACAAATTATTTATTTTTCCTAATTTTGGTATAATTTTTGGGGTACCAGAAGTATGGTGAATGTTCAGATTGCTACAGACTATTCTGTTTTTGACAGATTCTGTTTTTGATGCATAGTTTGCTTGTTTTGATGAATCTATCAATTTATATCAGTGGATTTAAGCCATGAAAAAGTTATATTACAGTAGACACAATGCAAAAACAAAATATGAATTGGTTTGCAACAGTACTTAGAGTAGTGATTTGCTTTATTATACTAACGGATCTTACCGAGTTCTCTGTTGAAGTTTTGTGTGGATGAAGTGTTTGATCGAGGAGGTCTCGATATGAGGAAAAGGAAGAGAGGCAAGAGCTCAAGCTTGGAGATGCCTGAGTCACCCCAAGTAAATATTCAAGGAGACTCAAGCATCTAAGCTTGGGGATGCCCTGGAAGGCATCCCCTCTTTCTTCAACAAGTATCGGTATGTTTTCGTATTCGTTTCGTTCATGCGATATGTGCAAGTCTTGGAGCGTCTTTTGCATCTAGTTTTCATTTTTCTTTTATGCACCATGCTGGTATGAGATAGTCCTTGGTTGATTTATAGAATGCTCATTGCACTTCACTTAAATCTTTTGAGTATGGCTTTGTAGGATGCTTCATGTGCTTCACTTATATCATTTGAAGTTTGGATTGCCTCTTTCTCTTCACATAGAAAACCGCCATTTGTAGAATGCTCTTTTGCTTCACTTATAATTTTTAGAGCGTGGGCATATCTTTCGTAGAAAGAATTAAACTCTCTTCCTTCACTTATATCAATTTAGAGAGATAACAGGAATTGGTCATTCACATGGTTAGTCATAAAATCCTACATAAACTTGTGGATCACTGAATATGATATGTTTGATTCCTTGCAATAGTCTTGCGATATAGAGATGATAATATGTGCGAGGTACTAGTAGATGGTTGTGTTTAGTAAGGATGTTGGTGTTAAGGTTTGTGATTCCTGAAGCATGCACATATGGTCTACTAACTATGTAACTAAATTGGCGTGCATTGTATTTTGATTGTTTACCTTTGCATGAAGGTCGGGGGTGCATGATGGTTAACTCCTACCAACCTCCCCACTAGGAGCATGCGCGTAGTACTTTGTTTCAAGGGCTAATAAATTTTTGCAATAAGTATGTGAGTTCTTTATGACTAATGTTGAGTCCATGGATTATACACACTCTCACCCTTCCATCATTGCTAGCCTCTTCGATACCATGCATTGCCCTTTCTCACCTCGAGAGTTGGTGCAAACTTCGCCGGTGCATCCAAACCCCGTGATACGATACGCTCTATCACACATAAGCCTCCTTATATCTTCCTCAAAACAGCCACCATACCTACCTATTATGGCATTTCCATAGCCATTCCGAGATATATTGCCATGCAACTTCCATCATCATCATATTCATGACTTGAGCATTTATTGTCATATTGCTTTGCATGATCGTAAGATAGCTAGCATGATGTTTTCATGGCTTGTCCGTTTTTTATGTCTTTGCTATGCTAGATCATTGCACATCCCGCTACACCGCTGGAAGCATCCATATAGAGTCATATCTTTGTTCTAGTATCGAGTTGTAATATTGAGTTGTAAGTAAATAAAGTTTGATGATCATCCTTATAGAGCATTGCCCCATAAAAAATTAAAAAAAGAGGCCAAAGAAGCCTAAATAAAAAAAGGGGGGCCAAGAAGCCCGCCCAAAAAAAGGAAAAAAAGAAAAGAAAAAGAAAAGGGGCAATATTAATATCCTTTTACCACACTTGTGCTTCAAAGTAGCACCATGTTCTTCATATAGAGAGTCTCTTATGTTGTCACATCCATATACTAGTGGGAATTTTCATTATAGAACTTGGCTTGTATATTCCAACGATGGGCTTCCTGAAATGCCCTAGGTCTTCATGAGCAAGCAAGTTGGATGCACACCCACTTAATTTTCAGTTTGAGCTTTCGTACACTTATAGCTCTTAGTGCATCCGTTGCATGGCAATCCCTACTCCTCGCATTGACATCAATTGATGGGCATCTCCATAGCCCGTTGATTAGCCGCGTCGATGTGAGACTTTCTTCCTTTTTTGTCTTCTCCACATAACCTCCACCATCATAATCTATTCCACCCATAGTGATATATCCATGGCTCACGCTCATGTATTGCGTGAGAGTTGGAAAAGTTTGAGAATACTAAAGTATGAAACAATTGCTTGGCTGACACCGTGGTAGGCATGAGGGGTACCATGTGTTAAGAAAAGGGAGCATACAAGACTATATGATTTTGCAGGGATAACATTCTGGAAGCATTGATATTTTGAAAGACATGATTGTTTGTTGGGATGCCCTAAGTATTATTGTTTTTATGTCAAATGATAGACTATTGCTTTGAATCACTCGTGTCTTAATATTCATGCCATGATTAGATTACATGATCAAGATTATGATAGGTAGCATTCCACATCAAAAATTATCTTTTTTATCATTTACCACTCGAGGACAAGCAGGAATTAAGCTTGGGGATGTTGATACTTCTCTGTCGTATCTATAATTTTTGATTGTTCCATGCCAATATTATTCAATTTTCATATACTTTTGGCAATTTTTTATACTATTTTTTGGACTAACATATTGATCCAGTGCCCAGTGCCAGTTCCTGTTTGTTGCATGTTTTATGTTTCGCCGAAACCCAATATCAAACGGTGTCCAAACGGGATAAAAACGGACGAATAATTATTTTGGAATATTTGTGATTTTTGGGAGGAAGAATCAACACGAGACGGTGCCCGAGGGGGCCACGAGACAGGGGGCGCGCCCCAGGGAGGCAGGCGCGCCCTGGACTCTCCTGAGCACCCCGTAAGGCATTTTATGCTCTTCTTTTGCCGCAAGAAAGCTAATTTTACGAGAAAGATCTGGGCGAAAGATTCACCCCAATCGGAGTTACGGATCTCTGGATATAAAAGAAACAATGAAGGGGCAGAATCAGAGAACGCAGAAACAGAGAGAGACAAAGAGACAGATCCGATCTCGGAGGGGCTCTCGCCCCTCCCAAGCCATGGGAGCCAAGCACCAGAGGGGAAACCCTTCTCCCATCTAGGGAGAAGGTCAAGGAAGAAGAAGAAGAAGAAGAAGAAGAAGAAGAAGAAGAAGAAGAAGAAGAAGAAGAAGAAGGGGGGGGGGCTCTCTCCCCCTTGCTTCCGGTGGCGCCGGAGCGCTGTCGGGGGCCATCATCATCACCGCGGTCTTCACCAACACCTCCGCCATCTTCACCAACATCTCCATCACCTTCCCCCATCTATATTCAGCAGTTCACTCTCCCACAACCCGCTGTACCCTCTACTTGAACACAGTGCTTTATGGTTCATATTATTATGCAATGATGTGTTGCCATCCTATGATGTCTGAGTAGATTTTCGTTGTACTACTGGTGATTGATGAATTGCTATGATTGGTTTGAGTTGCATGTTTTATTATTGGTGCTATCCTATGGTGCTCTCCGTGTCGCGCAAGCGTGAGGGATTCCCTCTATAGGGTTTCCAATATGTTCATGATTTGCTTATGGTGGGTGGCATGAGTGACAGAAGCACAGACCCGAGTAAGTAGGTTGTTTGCGTATGGGATAAAGGGGACTTGATGCTTTAATGCTATGGTTGGGTTTTACCTTAATGATCTTTAGTAGTTGCAGATGCTTGCTAGAGTTCCAATCATAAGTGTATATGATCCAAGAAGAGAAAGTATGTTAGCTTATGCCTCTCCCTCAAATAGAATTGCAATAGTGATTATCGGTCTAGTAACGTAGTCAATTGCTTAGGGACAATTTCACAACTCCTACCACCACTTTTCCACACTCGCTATATTTACTTTATTGCTTCTTTATCTAAACAACCCCTAGGTTTTATTTACGTGCTCTTTATTATCTTGCAAACATATCCTATCACACCTACAAAGTACTTCTAGTTTCATACTTGTTCTAGGTAAAGCAAACACTAAGCGTGCATAGAGTCGTATCAGTGGCAGATAGGACTTGAGAGAATATTTGTTCTACCTTTAGCTCCTCGTTGGGTTTGACACTCTTACTTATCGAAAGAGGCTACAATTATCCCGTATACTTGCGGGTTATCAGGTATTACACCGCAAGGTGGCCCGAACCAGGATAAACTATTGTGTCTCTTTGTTACTTTGAGCTTGTCGTGCTAGGCTTAAGAGGATTGCGAGTAGGCAGGATGGGTAGGTTGAGATCTCCGCACGCACCCCAGAGTTCTAACCTCTCAAGGGTTTGCAGATCCCTTAATCCGACACAGGCTTCAATGACAATGTGTTCGGCATGCAGGTTGTCTTCGGCAGTGCAAGGCAGGTTCCTTCACCGAATACTTCGACGCAGTCCCCCATGCAGAATAACTATATCTGGATTTATTAAACAATTACAGGTTTAAGCTGTAAGGGCAAGAATATTCGAAATGAAATAAACCACGTCCATAGGCGATTTTTCTGGCAAGGCGTTATGTCCCGTCCAGGTTAGAATTCTGAACCATCTCACAACCTCATTTCATATTTCAAGGCACGACCCTTGACACATCTTGTCAAAGCAGAGATCATGTCCCCTTACCATGGGATTTTCATAATGAGGGTTTGGGTTATCCAACCATGCCGTTCACATGTCCCCTTGGGAATAGGCGAGATTTAAGGCTTGTGAGGGGGTGCTTGACATCCGCTGCCTTTATAAGAAGATAAGAATCCATCTTCTTATCCTACGCCTTCTTCTCCTCTGCCTATCCGCCGTTCGAGCTCCAGCGCCCAAGTCTCGATCCTTTCCCTCGCCCTCAAGCACTATAGCCATGTTCGGATCTAGAGCGCAGGGTAAGTGGATGGCCTCCTCTGTTACAAAGGAGAACATCACGGAGCTCCGAGAGGCTGGGTACCTAGCCACGGACATAGTCCACCAGCTTCCTGCCAAAAAGCAGATCATCCCCACTTCGGAGCCTAACGAAAAGGTACTGTTCATTCCCCATTTCCTTCACGGACTAGGGTTTCCCCTTCATCCTTTCGTCTGCGGTCTCATGTTCTACTATGGACTAGATTTTCATGATCTGGCCCCAAACTCCTTCCTCAACCTCTCGGCGTTTATTATCATGTGCGAGGTATTCCTCCGCATCCCTCCCCACTTAGGTCTATGGCTCAAGGTCTTCAACGTGAAGCCGAAGGTGGTCGAGGGCCAACACGCGGAGTGCGGAGGCGCCATGGTGAGCAAGCTCCCCAACGTCAACTGGCCAACAGGGACCTTTGTGGAGAGCATCAAAGGATGGCAGCAGGGGTGGTTCTATATCACAGAATCCCGCGATGCCACATGGGCCGCCGCACCTGAGTTCAAATCTGGGCCTCCGATGCGGCTTACATCCTGGCTTAATAAGGGCCTAGATTAGGAATCACCTGACGAGGTGACAGCACTGGAGAGCCGCATCAAGGGCGTGATAAACAAGAAAACCATCCTCCCTAGCGTGATTCAGGTGATGCTTTTTCGCTGGATTCTCCCCTGTCAATGCTGGTCTCAATATATGTGGGAATTCGACCCGGTCGGTCCTCGAACTCTGCAGCGGTTCTTCGGCATGACGCACGAAGACATATGGAAGCTGCTCTTCAAGACTCAAAAGTCGTGGCCAGAGTCAACCGAAGACCATGGCTATAACTGCGTGTGTCCACCTTCTCCCGTCAGTTTTATAATAACTTCTATTTGCAAATCCAAGGAGTATATTGAACCCTCTTACTTCCACAGGGATGGACAAAGAAGGCGGAGCAGATCAACTGTCCGGCTCCACTGCCTGAGGACCAGGCCACTCCACTGCTGGCCAAGATGCTGGTTCCAACGCTGTATCAAGCGCCGGAGAAGAAGGACAAGAAGAAGGGCAAGGAGACCAGAGGTGGTCTCCGTCGTAAGGGTACTTCAGACGCTATGTCCGAAGACTCCTAAGCCTTCTCCTCCCATGATAAAGACGTGGAGGAGGAAGCGAGTAACTCTCCCCCCAAGGGGGGGGGAAGAAAAGGGGGTCTCCCACGGATTTGGAGGCGGAGGCGGCTAATAACCCACAGGTATAGGGGATCACAACGGTTTTCGAGGGTAGAGTATTCAACCCAAATTTATTGATTCGACACAAGGGGAGCCAAATAATATTCTCAAGTATTAGCAGTTGAGTTGTCAATTCAATCACACCTGGATAACTTAGTATCTACAGCAAAGTATTTAGTAGCAAAGTAGTATGATAGTGACGGTAACAGTAGTAAAAGTAACGATAGCAGTTTTGTAGTAATTGTAACAGTAGCAACGGTAAAGTAAATAAGCAAAGCACAATATGTGAAAAGCTCGTAGGCATTGGATCTGTGATGGATAATTATGTCAGATGCGATTCCTCATGTAATAGTTATAACATAGGGTGACACAGAACTAGCTCCAATTCATCAATGTAATGCAGGCATGTATTCCGAATATAGTCATACGTGCTTATGGAAAAGAACTTGCATGACATCTTTTGTCCTACCCTCCCGTAGCAGCGGGGTCCTAGCGGAAACTAAGGGATATTAAGGCCTCCTTTTAATAGGGTACCGGACCAAAGCATTAACACATAGTGAATACATGAATTCCTCAAACTACGGTCATCACCGAGAAGTATCCCGATTATTGTCACTTCGGGGTTGTCGGATCATAACACATAATAGGTGACTATAGACTTGCAAGATAGGATCAAGAACTCACATATATTCGTGAAAACATAATAGGTTCATATCTGAAATCATGGCACTCGAGCCCTAGTGACAACCATTAAGCATAGCAAAGTCATAGCAACATCAATCTCAGAACATAGTGGATACAAGGAATCAAACCCCTAACAAAACTAACTTTATTACATGGTAAATCTCATCCAACCCATCACCCTCAAGCAAGCCTACGATGGAATTACTCACGCACGGCAGTGAGCATCATGAAATTGGTGATGGAGGATGGTTGATGATGACGACGGCGACGAATACCCCTCTCCGGAGCCCCGAACAGACTCCAGATCAGCCCTCCTGAGAGAGATTAGGGCTTGGCGGCGGCTTCGTATCGTAAAACGCAATGAAACTTTCTCTCTGATCTTTTTCTCCGCGAAAGCAAATGTCTGGAGTTGGAGTTGAGGTCGGTGGACGTCCAGGGGGCCCACGAGGCAGGGGGCACGCCCAGGGGAGGGGGCGCGCCCCCACCCTCGTGGACAAGGTGTGGGCCCCCTGATGTTATTTCTTTTCCCAGTATTTTTTATTAATTCTGAAAAGTTGCTCCGTGGATTTTCAGGTCATTCTGAGAACTTTTATTTCTGCACAAAAATAACACCATGGCAGTTCTGCTGAAAACAGCGTCAGTCTAGGTTAGTTCCATTCAAATCATGCAAGTTAGAGTCAAAAACAAGGGCAATTTTTTTTGGTAAAGTAGATATGACGGAGACGTATCAGCAGCCAAGAAGGGAAAACCCTCTTTTTGGATGATTCTGAAGGGGATGTTGATGCCACCCCAAAGCGGTGCCCCAGGTCGAAGCCCTCGGCTGAATCATAAGTATCCTAAGACACCACACACACTTCTGAGTTTATACCTTACTGTTTTATCATACTTAAGTGTGCATTATAGCCCGATTTGTGATCTCCCCCAACGGTCATTGTCATCCGGGAACTCACTATGGATGAATGCGATGGAGAGCGAGTCACCTCCGCAGGTCTCTCCACCTACTGCCCGGGATAACACCGAAGTGCTATCTCGGGAGACCGTGAAGGTGGCGGCAGAGGGTAACATCTCCGTTGCCAAAGAGAGGGGGAAATCCACCCCTACGGAGGCCGGTGATGGGGGCAACTCTCAATTCAACCCCCAACCGAATATTATTCCGGAGACCAATACGACTCTGGAATTAGAACAACCACCCTCTTCATGGGAGGGGGGTGTGCGGTCTCCACCGGTGTCCTCTATTAATCCATAGGTGTCAGACACTCTGATGGAGGCACTTCGAGGTGCTTCCATTGTGAAGGAGCACCGTACCCTGATGGGTACGGTGATTGAAAGGGTTCGGTCTGCCAAAAGCGGATTGAACCAAGCCTACACCAGCTTTATAACAGGCTTTGAGGTATGTGAAGTAATGTATTTTTGGTTATTTACAAAAAGGAATAACTGTGTATAGATAGTAGCCCCTGAGACTCTGTTCGGTGTTTCCCGAAGAAGAGCCGAACATAGGATCAAATAATGTATCATAAGAGCTAACATACATGCCTACGTTGATGAGTAGGCTGCAAAGTTGGCGGCAGCCTTGCATGTGGCCGAAGTCTCCAAACTAAAGCGGAGGCTGGAGGCCAAACAAGGTATGTTATACCCAAGCATGCCTGAACTGATATGAGTTCCCATTTGTTATCTGACTGAGCTTTATATTTATGCTCATAGCTGACTCGTCTGAGGTCGAAGCCCTCAAGAGTGCGCTAGCCGCAGCCAAGAAGGAAGCGGACAAGGAACACACCGCTCGCCAAAAGCATGAGGCGAGGTTGGATGAAGTCCAACAAGAGCTCACAGACGACATAAAGAAATGTGAGTCTTTGGAGTGCAAGGTGTCGGATTAAGAATCCGATCTTACTGCGGTGCTCCAAAGTGCAAAGGAGGCCCGGGTTGAAGCCCAAGGTGCTTATCAGGAGATCCACGAGGCCAGAAGATCGCAGCTGGTAAGACTTTTAATATGTAGAGCAAATATGTAAGGAGAAAGTATGCCTTCTTGACACTCACTTGGAGTTCTCCAGGAGCGTTTGTGGATTTTCCCCGAAGTGTTACAGATGCTATGGATTTCTTCTGAGCCAAGGAGGGGAGATCAATAGAGAAACTATTCTGGTCACAATACCGTGAACCAGAGCAGCCCTTTCCCCTCAGTGATCAGCTGAAATAGTTGACCGAGCTGCATAGGATGGCCGAGCTGGCCATGAAGGATGTCATAATCCATTTTTGGCCAGCCGAACCAATACCTAATAGCTACTTCGGGCTGGTGAAGCGGCTGGTCGATGCCTGCCCAAGGCTAGATGCTATTTAGCGGTCAGTTTGCATCGAAGGTGCTCGGATGGCCTTCGCCCGTGTCAAGGTACAATGGGCGAAGATGAATGCCACTAGTCTTGCAACCGAAGGGCCGCCTGCAGGCAAGGAGCATCGTACACCGGAGAAGTACTTCAACGACATCCTTGAAGGATCCCGTATTATAGAGGCATGTGCTCAAAGGACGTGATGTTTGAATGATTGTATCTGCAATGCCCAAACCGTGTAATAAAAACAAAGCGTCCATATAATGTTAGTCTTGTTTTATCTGAATTTATTTATCCTCTATTGCTGCCGTTTATTGAATCTGAGAGTTGGCTAGTCGGCGGCTTCAGCCCCTCAGGTAGATATTACGGAGGTGTTTGGTACAACACAGAAACACACTTAACCCAACTATGTGGTCCTTGAGGGAGGTGCTAGTGCGGTGAACCAGGCAATCAGACTATGCGGCTTTATCACTCTCACTTAGCCATAGGAGTTTTACAATAGAATTATAGGTGCAACCCCTGGTATTGATCGGTGATCCGAACTCGGGCGCTGTAAACACCTGATTAGGTTAAACTAGTCCTTCGTGTGACATGGAAAAAATTGTAAGAGATTTATACTGAGTCACCGAATAGCTGACTAGCTCTCGCCGCATCATGACAGTCAGTTTTCGGCTTTCTCTACTGAGGTGTTTGTCCGGCCAACCAGAAACACAATCGCAGTAGTTCTCCCTTTACTTCCTTAGCTGAACAATAGGAACGTAAGGTAGTAACCACAGGAGCTGGGCAACCCATCTATTGACCCGAGACATGATTAAGAGCTGATGCATATAATGCTAAATTCGGGACGCCGAATTACACTTGTGAAAGTGTTCGGACTTATAATAAATTTAATAGATGTACGCAGCTGAATGGAGCCCCTGACGATTTAGGTTGGGTCGAGGTGTACATGGCGATCAAATGAAAAAAAGGAATATGGATGAAGGAATAAGTCAGTACCAAGTAATTTTGGGCAAATAACCGCTTCCATTATAGTCTGATTGATACGTCAAAACGTATTTGTACAGATAATGCTATAAGCATCGAGGCTATTTTACATGCCGAGCACAAAGGAAAGCTGTGTACAAGTATTTAAAAACATTGGGGGAGGTGATCTTAAAAGATCCTTTAGGTACTCCGTCGTACATATGCGCTTCTTTTTGCCTTGGTGTGTGATCCTTTGAGAGGATTAATAAATAAGTTTTCACAAGGGGCCGGAAAAGGGGCCCTTTGACACCATAAAAAGGGCGATGTAGGTTGTAACGATCCTGAAAAGGAAAACAAAGTTAAGAAAAAGATAGATGGGGGTCCGGGCACATTTGAGCCATATTGTGGACCTCATCCTTGATATGCCTCCATCATCGCCCATGGTATTTTTAGTGCGTAATTATGAGCATGCGGTACATACGCTGCTGTTTGGTTGGGGCGAAGACAGAGGCCGGATTGCTAGTCGAGCTCCTGATGAGATGGACTATCCTTCTGTTGTGTAGTCTGGACTCGTTTGGCAGGGTCCAGTGGCTTAAATGCCAATGTGGAGATCAGCTTGATTAGGCCGACTTGTACCTCCGCTGCTAGGGCCGTGGTGTGTTCGTCAGTAAGGAGGGAACGATCCATATTTCCGTGAACTGTTATAACACCGCATGGGCCTAACATTTTAAGTTTTAGATAAGCGTAGTGCGGAACCGCATTGAAGCGGGCAAACATGGTTCATCCGAGCAGTGCGTGATAGCCACTGCGGAAAGGGACGATGTTGAAGATTAAGTCCTCGCTTTGGAAGTTGTCCGGCAAACCGTATACGACCTCCAATATGATTGAGCCCGTGTAGCGGGCCTCTACACCACGTATTACTCCTTTAAAGGTAGTCTTAGTGGGTTTGATTCTTGACGAGTCAATACCCATTTTCTGGACTGTGACCTGATAGAGCAGATTAAGATTGCTGCCGCCGTCCATGAGGACTCTTGTGAGGTGGAATACATTGATAATTAGATCGAGGACTAATACGGCTGAACCTCCATGACAGATATTGGTCAGATGGTCCCTGCGATCGAAGGTGATCGGGCATGCTGACAACGGGTTGAATTTTGGGGCGACTAGCTCTATCGCATAGACGTCCCTTAATGCACGTTTGCGCTCCCTTTTGGGGATGTGGGTAGCGTATATCATGTTCACCGTCTTGACTTCGGGGGAAAATTTCTCTTGTCCCCCTGTGTTCGGTGGGCGAGGCTCCTCAACGTCGTCCTCGTTGGGCGACCCTTTCCCCATGTGTTCGGCGTTTAACTTCCCGGCCTGTTTGAAGACCCAATAGCTTCTGTTGGTATGGTTAGCAGGCTTGTCAGGGGTGTCGAGAATCTGGCAAGGTTGATCGAGTATTCGGTCCAGGCTAGATGAGCCATCCATGTTTCTTTTGAATGGCCTCTTCCATTGACCGGTCTTGGAGCCACTGAATCCCGTGTTGACCGTCGTGTCTTCGGTATTGTTAGTGTTGCCTCGACGCTTGTTTTTGTTGCGTTGGGGCCTGCCATTTCTGTTCTTTGCTTCGAAGTGCCAGGATTGCTGGTACTGTTGTTGTTGCGTGCAAGCCAGCTATCTTTGCCCGCGCAAAAGAGGGTCATGAGTGATGTGAGGGCCACCATAGACTTCGGCTTTTCTTGGCCGAGGTGTCGGGCAAGCCATTCGTCACGGATGTTGCGTTTGAAGGCTGCTAGAGCCTCAGCATCCGGACAATCAACGATTTGGTTCTTTTTGACTAGGAACCGGGTCCAGAATTTTCTTGCTGACTCTTCGGGCTGCTGGACTATGTGACTAAGGTCATCGGCGTCCAGGGGCCGGATATAGGTGCCCTGGAAGTTGCCTCTAAAGGCATCCTCCAGGTCTTCCCAACTCCCAATAGAGTTTTCTGGGAGGCTATTTAACCAGTGCCGAGCTGGTCCCTTAAGCTTGAGAGGGAGGTATTTGATGGCATGTAGATCATCACCGCGAGCCATGTGAATGTGGAGAAGGAAATCTTCAATCCACACTGCAGGATCCGTCGTGTCATCGTATGATTCGATGTTCACGGGTTTAAACCCTTCTGGGAACTGGTGTTCCATCACCTCATCGGTGAAGCATGGGGGCGGGGGGTCCAGCGCCTCTATATCGGGCCATGTCACGATGCAGTTCGGATGGAGTTCGTATGCGGTTTTCAGTCCGGCTGAAGTTATGCTTGTCACACCAGGCTTCATGGCCGTCTTCTTGTGCTGGGGCTCGGCCCCTTGATCCGTATATAAATCTGGTCTGACCAACTCTATTATCCAGGTCCTGTCGTAGGTCGTAAGTGTATCCTGTAGCTGTTGTCTCTTTACCTTTACGACGCGGTGGTGCAGGCGGATGTTCGGCTTGAGTTACCGCTCTGTCACGGCCACGTGGTGGTCAGTCAGGTCCGTCAGTAGCATTACGCTTGGGCGGTATAGGCTTTGGGGCCTCGTCGTCGAATTGGGGTAGCAGCTTGCGCTTCGGGTAACTCTTGGTTGGGCGTCCGAGGCCGTATTCCTCGGCTGCCAGGACATCAGTCCATCTGTCATTGAGCAGATCCTGATCAGCTTGAAGTTGTTGCTGCTTCTTTTTCAAGCTTCTTGCAGTGGCTATTAGCTGGTGCTTAAAGCGCTCTTGTTTGAAGGGTTCCTCTAGCACGATGAATTCTTCGTTGCCGAGGCTCTCATCTTCTTCGGAGATTGGTATGCGATACGTCCATTTTGCATCATGCTTTTATATCAATA
>NC_057801.1:198441669-198442244 GCF_018294505.1 Triticum aestivum | reverse complement strand
TTTATTTTTCTACAACTTTTATTTTTAGATTAGCATTCTCAGCGGTGCTTGTTGCTCCTCAGAGTAGTTTGGATTAAACAACCAAGTTCTGAATTCCAACAGCAAAACTGAGGATTGGCGGTCATGGTTCTGTAGAAATTAAAGGGAACAATCCTTTGCCGACACGGTTCGTGCAATCACATCTGCATACTCCTCCAAACTTTAGTTTTTCTACAACACCTCCAAACTTTTGTTTTTCTACAACTTTTATTTTTAGTTTAGCATTCTCAGCGGTGCTTGTTGCTCCTCAGAGTAGTTTGGATGCAACAACCAAGTTCTGAATTCCAACAGCAAAACTGCCGATTGGCGGTCATGGTTCTGTAGAAATTAAAGGGAACAATCCTTTGCCGACACGGTTCGTGCAATCACATCTGCATACTCCTCCAAACTTTTGTTTTTCTACAACACCTCCAAACTTTTGTTTTTCTACAACTTTTATTTTTAGTTTAGCATTCTCAGCGGTGCTTGTTGCTCCTCGGAGTAGTTTGGATGCAACAACCAAGTTCTGAATTCCAACAGCAAAACTGACGATTGGC
>NC_057801.1:198393087-198441041 GCF_018294505.1 Triticum aestivum | reverse complement strand
CGTCGCCGGGCCACCGCCGCCTGCGTCGCCGGCGCCCCACCGCCGCCGCGCTCCGGTCGCCGCCCCCCGACCGGCTGCCGCCTCCTCGCCGCGTCTCCGGCCAGATCCGGCCGCGGGAGTGCCGGATCCGGCGACCCCGACCTCCCCGGCCTCTTCCCCGAGCTCCGGCGAGCTCCTGGGCCTCTCCGGCGCAACTCCGGCGAGCAGCTACAGTGTTTCCGGCGAACTCCGTAAACCGCGCCAGATCTGAGATCTAATCCTCTAGGTTGACTTTTCATCCCCGTAACCCTAATTTTTATGCGATGTTTGACTGCTCGTATCTCCGCAACCGTAGATCCGTTTTAGGCGTATGATATATGAAAATCTTCGTCTCGACATGTACATCATTTCATTCCCTTGCATCATTTGTATTTGAGGTCATCTTGATACCCAAAATGCTGTTAGAAGGAGGCTTCGTGAGTTAAATTGCAGAACCGTTAGTTCATCATGCACTTTTGTCATTTTTGCTATGTTTAATCCGTGCATGATATGCCTGTGCCCCTTTGGGATGTATTGTGAAGCATTTTGTCTTCTTTCCAGAGGTGCCACCCATGCATTTTTAGGATGTGTGTGTTGTCTTGTGCAAGCTTGCGAAGAGAGGTACCTGAGATTGCAGATTTCAGGGACTTAGTGATTTTCGCTAAGTCTGGGATATTTTAGTTCATGATGCTATATGTCCAGCTTGTTTCCTAGCGATCCGTGCCTCTTTTGAGGATGATCAGTAAGGGAGTTTTGATATTTATGTCATGCTCTATCCATCCGTGTCTTTGTTGGCATTTGTGGAGTGCTCTAGGTTGACTCAATCGAGCTCAACTTTTGCTTCGTTGTTAATCTGGGCAGATCGTCAACTTGTTTGCGATTTCGCCGATGCTACCGTTAGAGTTCCATGCATGCTATGCCTTCGTTCTTGCCATGTGTAGCTAGCACTTTGTGCCTTCTTGCTGGTTATATGCTTTCCTTGCCATGACTTGCACCGTAGAGAGTGCATCGAGCTCGTTTACATGCCTTCGTGAGTTAAATTTCAGCATGTCTCAGTTTTCACTAAGTCTGAAAACTGATTGTGTTCGAGCGATGTTCGTGAGCTCGGTAGAGTATTTTGTGAACCCTTTTGGCCCCAGGACACTTTGGTTGTTTTATTAAGCTTGATGAGTAGCTCCATGCCATGTTCTTACTTGTCATGTTCAGGTTTTCTATCATGTTGTTTTGCTGCTCCGAAGAGAGCTTCGTGATCTGAAATTTCAGACTAGTGTTGATTTCACTAAGTCTGAAATCTGTTTTGCATTTGCGTTTTAGCCATGCTTGTTTGAACCTCTTAATGGATGAATTTGCCTATGGCTCAGTGCTAGTGTTTTGTCAACCATCTTGTGTACATCACTGCCATGTATTTTGTTTTCATGTTTGGTGGCTGTAGCATGTTCATTTCGTTGCATTTAGATGCCTACTTGCTGTAAATCGCAGACCGGTGTCATATCTTAAAACGCTTGCCATTTCTAAACCGTAGCTCCGATTCCTATGATCTTTATATCGTTTTCAAGCGATTTCATCCCCTCTATCCAGTGGCACACTTGGTTTTCCAAGTTGATGCCAGGTTCATGCATTTCCTGTCATATCTTGCATTTTGCATCCCGCATCGCATCCCGCATAGCATATCGTCATTTCATCATATTGCTTGGTCTTGCCCGTGGTTGATTGTATCCTTGTTGCTTGTTTGTCTTGTTGGGTAGAGCCTGGAGACGAGTTCGCTACCGAGGAGCCCGTTGAGTTTGCTTGTGAGGATCCAGTCAACTCTGACAACTGTGCAGGCAAGATGATCATACCCTCGAAATCACTACTATCTTTGCTATGCTAGTTTGCTCGCTCTTTTGCTTTGCCACTGCTACGATGCCTACCTTTTGCTTGTCAGCCTCCCAATTGCCATGTTGAACCTCTAACCCACCATTGTCCTAGCAAACCATTGATTGGCTACGTTACCGCTTTGCTCAGCCCTTCTTATAGCGTTGTTAGTTGCAGGTGAAGATTGGAGCCGTTCCTTGTTGGAACATTTATATTCTTGTTGGGATATCATTATATTGCTATGTTATCTTAATGCATCTATATACTTGGCAAAGGGTGGAAGGCTCGGCCTCTCGCCTAGTGTTTTGTTCCACCCTTGCCGCCCTAGTTTCTGTCATATCGGTGTTATGTTCCCGGATTGTGCGTCCCTTACGCGGTTGGGCTATAATGGGAACCCCTTGATAGTTCGCCTTGATTAAAGCTTTTCCAGCAATGCCCAACATTGGTTTTACCATTTGCCACCTAGCCCCTTTTCCCTTGGGTTTCCGGAGCCCGAGGGTCATCTTATTCTAGCCCCCCACGGGCCAGTGCTCCTCTGAGTGTTGGTCCGAACTAGAGCCCTGTGCAGCGCCACCTCGGGGAAACTCAAGGTTTGGTTTTAGTTGTACGGATTGCTCATCTGAGTGTGCCCTGAGAAAGAGATATGTGCAGCTCCTATCGGGATTTGTCGGCACATTCGGGCGGTGTTGCTGGACTTGTTTTAACCTTTCGAATCATCTTGTTGTACCAAGATACCGAGTCTGATCGGTGTGTCTTGGGTGGAGGTATATTCCTTCGTTGACCGTGAGAGCTTGTTATGGGCTAAGTTGGGACCCCCCTGCAGGGATTGATCTTTCGAAAGCCGTGCCCACGGTTATGGGCGGATGGGAATTTGTTAATGTCCGGTTGTAGATGACTTGAACTAAACTTAATTAAAATGAATCAACCATGTGTGTTACCGTGAGGGCCCCTTCTCGGCGGAGTCCGGGAAGTGGACACGGTGTTGGAGTTATGCTTGCGCAGGATGTTCCTTTAGCTTCTCGCTCGTGCTTCGCCTTCTCTTCTCGCTCTCTTTTGCGTATAAGTTAGCCACCACATATGCTAGTCGCTTGCTGCAGCTCCACATATATTTGCCTTATCCATTCCTATGAGCTTAAATAGTTTTGATCGCGTGGGTGTGAGATTGCTGAGTCCCTGTGGCTCACAGATACTACAACTCCAGAGGCAGGTCCAGGTGATAGTGCTCCAGTTGACAATTACGAGCTCAGGTGGGAGTTCGACGAGGACTCTCAGCGATACTACGTGTCCTTTCCAGATGATCAGTAGTGGTGCCTAGTTGGGGTTATCGATTCAGGACCTTGTCGCATGTTGGGGGTCTTTTCTATTTTGGCACCGTAGTCGGGCCATGAGTGATTTGTTTGATGGATGTTATTTATGTACTCTGATGTGACGTGGCGAGTGTAAGCCAACTATGTTATCTCCCCCTTTTATTATATATTCCATGGGATGTTGTAATGATTGCCTGACTTGCGACATTGCTTTCAATGTGGTTATGCCTCTAAGTCGTGCCTCGACACGTGGGAGCTATAGCCGCATCGAGGGCATTACACTCTTCCGCCCAAAAAGCACTCCAATCATGTCCGAATCTGGATCTTGAGGCAAGTGGATGGCCTCCTCCGTCAAGAAGGAAGACATGAAGAAGCTCCGGGAGGCCGAATACTTGTCCAAAGACATCGCTCATTGGCTTCCGGCCAAGGGGCAGATCATCCCTACACCGGAGCCCCAAGAAAGGGTGGTGTTTCTTTCCCACTTCGTCCGTGGGCTGGGATTCCCCCTCCACCCGTTCGTCCGTGGCCTGATGTTCTACTACAGGCTGGACTTCCACGACTTGGCCCCCAACTCCATCCTCAACATCTCGGCATTCATTGTCGTGTGTGAGGCCTTCCTCCGCATCCCACCTCACTTCGGCCTATGGCTGAAGACCTTCAATGTGAAGCCAAAGGTGGTGAGCGGCCAACAAGCGGAGTGCGGAGGCGCCATGGCGGGCAAGATGCCCAATGTCACCTGGCCCGAAGGCTCCTTTGTGGAGACCGTAAAGGGGTGGCAATCGGGGTGGTTCTACATCACCGAGCCGCGCGACGCCAACTGGGCGGCGACCCTCGAATTCCGATCCAGAGTCCCCATGAGGCTCACCTCCTGGCAAGAGAAGGGTTTAGCCTAGGGCTCAGCAGAAGAAGTGACTGGGCTCCAGACATGTGTCCAGAACATGATTGACAAGAAAATCAAGCTTGTCAACATAGTCCAAGTCATGCTCTTCCGCCGGATTCTTCCGTGCCAGAGCCGGACTTGTTACTTGTGGGAGTTCGACCTAGCCAAGCACCAGACGTTGTAGGAGCTCTTCGATACGACACACGAAGATATTTGGAAGGTGCTTTTTAAGGCCGGCGAGGTACCACCGCCCACGTCCGAAGATTGCGGGCTCAGCACAAAATGTCGGGCTAATCCGGTAAGTTCTTTTATGTTTGCAAGGTATATCCTTTGCCGGCATATCTATAGGAGGAACCTAAGCCTTCAAGCTAATCTTTCAGGCCTGGGTAACAATAGTGGAGCAGATCGAATGTCCGGCTCCACTGCCCGAAGATTTAGAAACGCCTCTTCTGACGAAGATGTTGTTTCCAGTGCGTTATGATGTGCCAGAGAAGAAAGCCAAGAAGGCAGTTCGCTGAAGACGAGGAGGAGGAGGAGACCCGTCCCCCCCCCCCACTGGGGGAACAAAGAAGAGGAAGGCCTCCACACAAGGGGAGGCCGAGGCGCCCAAGAAGCGAAAAATCTCCCTTTCGGACTACTCCGCCGCAACCACCAACAGCAGCGAGGAGTGGGGGCCCAAGGTCAAGCCCCTGGCCAAATCATAAGTATCCGGACGCGGTAATATTCCCGGTTATTTCACTTTATCGTTTTTTAATGTGTTAGACCATGCATCTTCAGTCCAGCCCAGTCCAACATCGAGCTATCCTCCTCTTCGAAGGGGTCGCTGGACCCATCGGCAATGAACAGCGGGTCCCTGCCAACGGCCATTTCCCATAAGGCCGCGGACGACGCCGAGGTGTTGTCTCGAAGGATACCGGGACAAGGGGAGGCCGTTCTGGTGATGCCGGATGAAAAAAGCCCGGTTACTGAGCACATGGGGGGAAAGACCCCTACAGACCCCGACGATGGGGGCGCATCCAGTTTGGCCCTCAGCCAGATACAGCTCCGGGGAGCCAAGTGGCTCCGGATTCGGGTAGGCAGCCTCTCCCGAACGAGGGGGGCAAGCCGCCTCCACCGGTGACCTCTGTCCATCCAGAGGCATCGGATAGATTGTTGGAAGCGCTATAAGGCGCTTCCATCATGAAAGAACATCGTACTCTTTTGAGTACGGTGATTGAGAAAGTTCAGTCCGCCAAAAACGGGTTGACCGAAACCTGCGTTAGCCTTCTAACAGGCTTTGAGGTAAGTAATATAGTTGTACAAGAATATCACCTTGTAGGCAGTAGCCCCTGATGCTCTGTTCGGTGTTCGGAAAGAAGAACCAAAGAGAGGATCAAAATATTTTTCGCAAGAGTCTAACATAACATGTCTATGTGAATAAGCAGGCGTCACTGCTAGCCGCTGCCGCTCATACTATGGAGGTCTCCGGCTTGACGTGGAATCTGGAGCGGGCCGAGGAAGAACTCGGCCTCGTGAAGAAGCAACTGGAGGACAGCCAAGGTATGCTCTAACCGGTGCTTTATATTTTAGGAAGGATGAAAAGTTTGTACTGACCAAAGTGTCATGAACTTTATTAGGGGGCACGACCAAAGTTGCGGCCCTCAAGAAAGCGTTGGCCAAGGCTGAGGACAAAGCGGCTAAGGAACGCGCCGCGCGCGAGAAGCAGGAGGCCTGGGTCGGCGAGGTCAAGCAAGAGCTCCAGGATGCCATCAAAAAGTACGAGTCCTTGGAGCGTAATTCGAAGACTCGAGAGTCTGAACTTGCCAAGGCCCGCCAGAGCACGCAAGATGCCCGAGCCAAAGCCCAGAGCGCCCTCCGGGAAATTCAGGCGGCCCAGGAGATCGCGGCGGGTAAGGCTTTTATTATGCAAAGCAAGTGTGTGAATGAAGCGTTCCCTTTACTTACCCGAATTTGGAGTTTTCCAAGAGCGTTTGTGGATCTGCCGCACAACATATCAGATTCTGCGGAGTTCTTTCGAGCCGAATGAGGGAGCTCTACGGAGAAGTTGTTCTGGTCTCAATACCTTGGATCAGAACATCCGGTGCCCCTTAGCGACCAGCTAAAACAGTTGGTCGAGCTGCACAAGGCAACCGAACTGGCCATGAAGGACCTAATAGTCCGGCTATGGCATGCCGAGCCCATGCCGAGTAGCTACTTCGGACTCGTGAAGCGGCTGGTGAGTGACTGCCCTCGGCTTGATGCTATCAAGCGGTCGGTCTGCATTGAAGGTGCACGGATGGCTTTCGCCCGCGCTAAGACGCACTGGGCGAAGATGGATGCCACAAAGTTGATGAACGAGGGTCCGCCCGAGGGCAAGGAGCATCGCAAGCCCGAGAAGTACTATGACAGTGTCATGGAGGGATCCCGCCTTGTAGCGGAGCAATGTGCCAAGGATATCATTTTCCCATGAAAGCATTATTTTATCCTGTCATGTGCTATGGAACGAGATCTTTATGTAATGTAATGCTTGTTATTTAAAATTTTACCTCCCGTGCGGCCGTTTATGAAATCTGAGAGTTGGCCAGTCGTCGGCTTCTGCCCCCACATAACTAGTACAGGGGTGTTCAGGATAAATCTAAACACTCTTTATCCAAATCTTTGGTCCTTTAAGGAGGTGTTTAGCGCAACGAACAAGGCAATCGGACTATACCGCTTTATCACCCTCACTTAGCCATAGGAGTCCTACAATTTTAAATTTTAACGTAGCCCCTGGTGTTGGGGGTTGGGTGCGACATATGCTAATGGATGGCTTATCATGGTGGGAGCGAGTAGAACATCGCCGGTGCCTGGAAGCGGGATGAGGCGTAGACACGAACGCCGGCGTACTTTACCCAGGTTCGGGGCTCTCCTAGGAGATAACACCCCTAGTCCTGCTCTGCGGGGTCTCCGCATGATCACTAAGGCAAGAGTGATACAATGGTGCTCCTTGAGCTGTGTTCTAGAGGTAGGAGGAGGCAAGGCTAGCTCTCTTCCTGCTCTAGGGTTGTGGCTAGTTCTAATGGGGTGGGAACCCTTTGCATGGGTGCCCTGGGGGGTTTATATATGCCTATGCCCCAGGGGTACAATGGTAATCCGGACGGGTGCTGGGCCCGGCTGTTAGTGTCTCCGGCCTCCGGCTTCTCCGCCGACTACTGGGGCCCGCCGCCAAGTGGGCCCCGCCAACTGGTCTGGTACGGAGCCGATAAGCTGCTTCCGCTGCTGGCGGGTCTGGTTGGTGGCTGCTTACTATAGCCGTGCTGCTAGTGACACGGGCTTGGTCAACTCAGTGTGGCTACAGTCCCGCCGCCTGGCGGGAGATCACTGTAGCCACACCTGGTCTCATCAGGTTAATGGCGCACTTGCTTCGAGGGAAGGGACGGCCGCCTGCTGGAGGCCGACCTTCCCCAGGTCCGACTGGTTCGGCATCCGCCGTCTTCCGAGGTGTCACTGCCCAATAGGGCCCGCAGCCTGCGGGCCGTACCGACAGGTCGTCGTGGGGAACAGGGCTCCGCCTGTCCGGAGTGACGTCAGGGGGGAGTGGCAACAGTGCCTCGTCGTGCGGGAATCTCCGCCTGTACGGGGCATTGTGGCCATGCCAAGCCCAAGATTCGAGGGCGGGGGGCTTCACCGTAGCCACGCCCTATATCGTCCTCTTGATGGGGGCACAGACTCTGAGGGCGCCAGGTGGCCGCTTGCACAACGCAGTCCTCTCTAGAGGTCGGCTGACTAGAGTCGGCTGCTCTTGGTGCCGTCTGCGGGTGGTTGGCCGTCCTCCGGTGGCCGGCCGTTGAGCCAGCTGGCCCCCAAAGGGTGGAGCTTCAGCTTGGGACACTGCGGGGCGAATCCGGCCCAAAGTCTTGAAAAGTTCAGGCACTCGGGTGAGGCTACCCGTGGCCCATTACTCCGACACCTGGTATTCGGAAGGCCGAAGTTGGGGCGCTATCACGCCTAATCGGACAAAAACCGATTCCTCGCATAAAGTGGAAAAAATCTCTAGCGATTTGAAAACCTCTCGAAGAGCTGACCAACTCTCGCCGTATCATGACAGTCAGTTTTCGGCTTTCTCTACTGAGGCACTCGTCCGGAAGAACCGGGACACAATCGCAGTAGTTCTCCCTTTACTACCCTAGCTGATATAGCGTAACGTAGGGTAGCAAGCACAGGAGCCGGGCAACCCAACTATTGACCAAAGACATGATTCAGAGCTGATGCATATAATGCTATAAGTTCGGGCTGCCGAACTATACTATAAAAGTGTTTGGACTTTCTTGCCTGTTATGGGGTACAATGAAGCCCCTGGCGAATTAAGCCGTACCAAAATGTACGGGTGCAATTGAAGGTAAATGGACAAGGAAAGATTTAAGTAATGAGCAAATGCTGCAGATTATTTTTCATTGTAAGTTGATTGATACATCAAGGCGTATCTATACAAAGTAGTGCAATAAGCAAATAAGGCTATTTATCATGCCACGACCAAGAGCGAGTTGTGTGCGGGTATTTAAAACAGGTATGACAATCGTTAGCAGAGACCATCTGGGTATTCCCTTGTACGTCCGAGCCCCTAGCTTTCTTGGTGTATTCGTCCCACGATGGGTCTGGTGATAAGGTTTACCAGAAAAAGCCTTGAGAGGAGAAAAAACCTGCAAGAAAGAGAAAATGTGAAGGTATACGGATCCAGGAGTGGTTGAGCCGCGTTGTGGACCGAGGTCTAGCCGTGCCTCCGTCCATGCCCATGGTATTTCAAGTGCGTTGTGTACGTGCGGCATGAATTTCACCGCTTTACTGGGGCTGGCAAAGGCCGAATTGCTAGCTGAGCTCTGGATGAGCCGGGCGGTTTTGTTGCAGAGTAGCTCAGACTCGCTTGGTGGTGTCCGGGGGCTTTATTGCCGAATTGAGGTTTTGCCTAAGAAGGCTATTCTGTACCTCTGCTGCAAGGGCCACTGTGTGCTCCTCACTGTGGAGGGAGCGCTCCATTTTTCCATTGATTGTTATGATACCGCGAGGTCCGGGCATCTTGAGCTTAAGGTAGGCATAGTACGGCACCGCATTGAAACAGGCAAATGCGGTTCGTCCAAGCAGTGTGTGATAACCACTGCGGAAGGGGACGATGTCGAAGAGTAATTCTTTGCTTCGGAAATTATTTGGGGACCCAAAGACCAGTTCCAGTGTGATTGAGCCCGTACAGCAGGCCACTACACCTGGTATGACACCTTTAAATGTGGTTTTTGTGGGCTTGATCCTTGAGGGATCAATACCCGTTTTGCGCACTGTATCCTGATAGAACAGGTTCAGGCTGCTACCGCTATCCATGAGGACGCGGGTGAGGTGGAATCCATCAATTAATGATAGGGTCTAGCACCAGCGCGGCTGAACCGCCATGACGGATACTAGTTGGATGATCCCTTCGATCAAAAGTGATCGAATAGGAGGACCACGAGTTGTATTTTGGGACGACTGGCTCCACCGCGTAGACATCCCTTAGTGCACGCTTCCGTTCCCTTTTGGGGATATGGGTAGCGTATATCATATTCACCGTTTTGACTTGGGGAGGAAACTTCTTCTGTCCCCCTGTGTTCGGTGGTCGGGGTTCCTCGTCGTTGTCACTTTGCGATCCCTTTTCCTTGTTTTCAGCATTTATCTTGCCGGCCTGTTTGAAGACCCAACATTCTTTGTTGGTATGATTGGCTGATTTATCGGGGGTGTTGTGGATTTGAAATGGACGATCGAGTATGCGGTCCAGACTGGACGGGCCCGGATTGTTTCTTTTAAATGGCTTTTTCCGCTGACCGGACTTGGAGCCACTGAATCTGGCATTGACGACCGTGTCCTCGGTGTTATCACCATTATTTCGATGCTTGTGTATGTTGCGTCGGGGCTTGTCGTTGCTATCTCTGGCTTCAGAAGTGCCAGGTTTGCTTGAGGTGTTGTTGCTACGAGTTAGCCAGCTATCATCGCCCGCACAAAAGCGAGTCATGAGCATCGTGAGGGCTGCCATGGACTTTGGCTTCTCTTGGCCGAGGTGTCGGGCGATCCACTCATCGTAGATGTTATGCTTAAAGGCCGCTAGGGCGTCGGCATCCGGACAGTCGACGGTCTGGTTCTTTTTAGTTAAGAACCGAGTCCAGAATTTCCTGGCTGACTCTCCGGGCTGTTGGATTATATGACTTAAGTCATCAGCATTCGGAGGTTGGACATAAGTGCCCTGGAAGTTGTCAAGGAATGCATCTTCCAGGTTCTCCCAACTGCCAATGGAGTTTTTAGGCAGACTGTTCAACCAGTGCCTAGCTTGTCCCTTGCGTTTTAGCGGGAGATACTTGATGGCATGGAGGTCGTCGCTGCGGGCCATATGTATATGGAGAAGGAAGTCCTCGATCCATACCGCGGGATCTGTTGTTCCATCATATAAATTCGATGTTCACGGGTTTAAACCCTTCTGGGAATTCATGTTCCATTACTTCGTCAGTGAAGTAGAAGGGGTGTGCGGCACCTCTGTGTCGGGCTATGTTGGGACGCAACTCAGATGGGGCCGGTCTGTCGTATTCAGCCCGGACAGGTTTGTGCTTGTTATATCCGGTTTGGTGGACGTCGTTGCACGTTGGGGCGCACCCTCGCGATCCATAGATCGATCTGGTTTGTCCTGCTCAGTTTTCCAAATCGTACCGCAGGTCATGCGTATATCCCCGAGCTGTTGTGTTTCTATTTGTTCGGCGAAGCAGTGCCGGATGGTGTTCGGGCTGAATTGTCATTTTATCTCGGCCATGGGGTGGTCGGTCAGCCGCATTATACGCTGGTAGTGCGAGCTCCAGCGCTTCGTCATCGCATTGAGGTATTAACTTGTGCTTCGGGTAACTTTTTGTTGGGCGTTCGAGTCTGTATTCCTCAGCTGCCAAGACCTCAGTCCATCTATCAGTTATCTTGATCGGCTTGAAGCTGCTGCTGCTTCTTCTTCAGGCCCTTTGCTGTGGCTATAAGGCGGCGCTTAAAATGCTCCTGCTCACCAGGATCCTTAGGCATGATAAATTCTTCGTAGCCGAGGATCACCTCGTCCTCGGAGAGGGGCATGTAATTGTTGTCCTCTGAGTCGTCATTCACGGCCTGTTCATCGGGGCTGGCTCACCCATCTTCCCGTTCAGCCTATTTGAAACCTTTCTTGGCGGGGTCTTCGTTGTCTTCAGCATCGTCCGGAGTGCTATTCTCTCTTGTGCCGGCATCACTATTTTTACCATGGCGTGATTTAGAGCCGCGCCGCTGATGTCGGCGCATAGACTGTTTCTCAGGTAGTTTGTCCTCAACTGGATCTTTTATGTCATCGCCATTGTTTTCTTTGGGTGTATCCACCATGTATATATCGTATGAGGAGGTGGCCGTCCAGCGCCCTGTGGGCGGTGGTTCCTATTCTACTCCGGCATCGTCATCCATACCGTCGATGTCTTTGGAGTCGAAATCAAGCATGTCGGTCAAATCACCGACAGTGGCTATTAAGTGGGTGGTGGGTGGGTAACGAAGCTCTTCGTCGTCCGCTTCCTATTCAGGCCGGACAAAGTTCGACCCAGAGTCTCCTGACAAGGAGAGGGACTTTAATGAGTTTAATACGTCGCCTAAGGGTGAGTGTTGGAAGATGTCCGCGGAGCTGAACTCTAAGATCGGCACCCAGTCGGATTCAATGGGTGCGGATACACGCGGTTCGGAGCCTATGGCCGGAGACGAGTCCGAGGTTCCGATGACACAGGCCTCGTTGGAGGTCAGATCTATGTTCGGCTCTAACGTCGCTGAGTCCGCAGCTTCTGTGGCGAGGTTGAGCCTCCCGTCCTTGGATGGCGCGCTCTGCTCTGGATCTAGGGCCAGTGCGGTTACAGGCGCAATCTCCTGCGCACAGTCCGATGGCAGATTTAGGTCATGTTCATCGTGGCAGCAGAGCGCGGCTGTCATGGGCTCGAATCCGTCGAAGATCAAGTCTCTGAGGATGTCGGTAGTGTAGTTCAAGCTTCCAAACCTGACCTGATGGCCAGGGGAGTAGCTGTCGATTTGCTCCAGATGACCAAGCGAGTTGGCCCGTAGTGCGAAGCCGCCGAACACGAAGATCTGTCCGGGGAGAAAAACTTCGCCCTGGACGGCGTTGTTGATGATTGAAGGATCCATCAAGCCTTATGGTGATGACACAGTGAAACTCTCAATGAAAGCACCAATGTCGGTGTCAAAACTGGCGGATCTCGGGTAGGGGGTCCCGAACTGTGCGTCTAAGGCTAATGGTAACGGGAGGCGGGGGACACAATGTTTTACCCAGGTTCGGGCCCTCTCGATGGAGGTAATACCCTACTTCCTGCTTGATTGATCTTGATGATATGAGTATTACAAGAGTTGATCTACCATGAGATCGTAGAGGCTAAACCCTAGAAGCTAGCCTATGGTTATGATTATTGTCCTACGGACTAAACCCTTCGGTTTATATAGACACCGGAGGGGGCTAGGGTTACACAGAGTCGGTTACAGATAAAGGAATCTTCATATCCTAACTGTCAAGCTTGCCTTCCATGCAAAGGAGAGTCCCATCCGGACACGGGACGAAGTCTTCTATCTTGCATCTTCATAGTCCAACAGTCCGGCATACACATATGTCCGGCTGTCCGAGGACCCCTTAAACCAGGACTCCCTCATACGCACCGATGGTTAATTTCACCATTTGGTAAATGTCTCGCACCACCACAATTGAACAACTATGTCTATGAGCATTGAAATAAAAACACTTACAACACGAAAGTTGTTTGGAACAACAAGATGTAGCTAGTGATGAAAGAAGTTTTAAACGATTAACCATGCACGATGTATTTGCAGAAATTCGTTGAAAACGACATCACACACACCATCACCTTATTACAATACAATATGCAGATATAAATCTACTCATGTATGACCATCAAAACAAAAAACTCGCATAACAGAACTTGTGAAACAATGAGATGACACTACTCCTATTTTTTTCAAACAGTCGATCATGTGTGATAAATTTGACAAAAAATTGTCTAAAAAACTCCAAACATAAACACAAAATTGAAGATTTATAATTAACAAAACTAGGACCGACTACGGGAATGGAATCATAACATCGATGTGCATCTTTTTCACATAGAGTTTGTCTTGAATCAAAGCACCGTTGTGTAGACTATAAGAGGTTATGTGAAAGAGATTAAAGGAGGTAAGTAGAACGAAACACGTGCAAATCTACATACCAGTCCACCACACATCCTCTCTCATGCTTGTGAGAGAGTAAACAACCAATTCAAATATTCATTCTCCTCCAGGACCAGTGTTGCTTTAGGGAGCGTACGAAGCAAAATTTTCATCTAACCAAACAAGTAAAATGTTGTATTCCAAGGCCTGTGCAGGCATGCGACCAACGAAACATAGGGGATCCTGTTCAGTGGTGGAGGCCGGATTGCCTAAAATGTGATGTTAGGGGAAATAGGCATCTTAAAGAGTAATTTTAAATTTTTCACAGTCCATAAGCATAATACAAAGATAATAATGATCATGGGGCGGGCATTGGCCCATATTAATACCCCTTGCCTCAACCACTTATCCTATTACGTGTGTACGTAACTGGATAGAGACCTACCACGTACCCCCCGGGCTCCCCGTCCTTTTTTCTGGGCCAGCCCACTTTCTCGCTTCTCTTCTGCACACTTTTTTTGCTTCTTGGCTTTTGTTTTTTATATCCATTTTCTTTCTTCTTTCTTTTTTGTGTTTTTATTTATTTATTTTTATATTTCTTTCTATTTATTTTTCTTGTTCATTTTAAAAGTAAGAATATGTTTAAAAAGTGCACTCATTTTTTTGAAAAAAGCAAGCATTTTCTGAAATTCGTGAATAGTTTTTGAACTCTAGATGATTTTTATGAAACAGAACATATTTTGTAAATTCAGGAACATTTTTTTGAATTCATGAAAAGTTTGAAATCCGCAAATGAATCCATGCATATTTTTTTGAATTGATGATTTTTTTAATTAATAAAAAATATGAAGATTTTTTGCAATTTAGAAATATATTTCGTCATTGATGAATATTTTTTGAATCAGAGAACTTTTATTGATATTCCTGAAGATTTTATTGAGTACACAAACTTCATGAAGTTTTTTAAATTTTGGAATAATTTTAAAATTTATGTTTTTTTTAAATCTATGAACATATTTTATATTCATCATTTGCTTTTGAAATTCCAAATGTTTTTTAGAATATGGGAAAAAATTCTTAATTGTTACCAGTTTTGGAATTAGGAATATTTAAAAAAATTGTAACATCTTTTTGAAATATTAAACATTTAAAAAATATTCAAAACTAACCCAAAAAATGAAAAAGAAAATGAAAGAAAATAGTCGGGGAGCGCCTGCCGTGCACATGGGCCAGTCAAGAAGTGTGCTCTGCGAGAGTTGGTCTGCAGCTTTGTGCGTCACCCAACATCATACGCACTAAATAGGAGGTCGCACCAAACACATTCAAAATCTCTTGCCCGCGTGTTTTGCGATGGCAAGAGGAGACTGGTGTCTGTAGCGAGATAGTGTCTTCCAACCTGGTCACCAGGCAGTACCAAGCTCACATCGTCGCTAGGGGCCTTTGTAGCAAATCAGCCGACCTAAATTGAGTGCACACTAATCGCGTTCACCATAATTGGCTACATAGAGGGGTACAAGATGCGCCCTATAGTCAGTCTATTGGACAACCACCCATAGTTTGTTTCGGAGCTCCAAACGCAGAATGGTTGTCGACAGAGATTACCAGAGGTCTTCTTACCCACTGATGTCGTAGTAATCATGTCCATTCCACTGTGTATGCAAGTCCGCGACTTCTGGTCTTGGACTCATGAAAGGAACGAGACTTTCCCAGTATGTAGTGCATATATATCGCATGCTAGTAGCGACCAAACTACGCCGGGAAGCTTGGATTGACGGTGGGCCAGACTCAACACAGAAGGAGAGAAGAAGGTGTGGACTAAACTGTGGAAAGTCGAGGTTCCCTCAAAAATAAAAATAAAATCCGTGGAGATTGGCAATCGTTACCAACAGCCGACCTAAAGACACCGTCGCAACATGTCCTTGACTACATCTTGTGAGCTTTGCGGACCGATCAATTCTTGGCAACATTCTCTCAGTCATTGCAATATGACACGATGTGTGTGGGCCTATGAATATCCTGAACTTGTTGAGGTGATCGAAGACAACATGATCGAAAACAACACCGAACCCGATGCAAAAGGTGGTTTTTGCACTGATGGATAGCCTGCCACATGGGGACTTCACCAGAGTGCTGGTCACCCTAGGGGTTATGTGGCATGCACGTCAGAAGTGTAAAATCTAGGGTTGGCTGCGTTAAGCGTGTTGCCTCTTGGCAGGGACACCTTCGTGTTTATATAGACATGAGGATTACAAGATATGACGCAGGTAATTGGTTCGGGTATCAACTTGCCCTCTACTCCAAGCTACGTACAAGATAGAGACTATCCTGAACCAATAACGTGCGCCTCAATTACAACACGTTACATTGTCACGAGTACAACTACGGCCCTACTATTTTAACATCCTCCCTCAATCTTAACGTGTCAAGGTTCAGATTGCGTTTGAAGGCCTGTAGTTGCTTCACTTGTAATGGTTTCGTGAAACCATCCGCGACTTGGTCTCCTGTTGGAATGAACTGAATATCTAGTAGCTTTTGCGCAACTCTTTCTCGTACAAAATGATAATCAATCTCTATGTGTTTCATTCTTGCATGAAACACTGGATTTGCAGACAAATATGTTGCTCCAAGATTGTCACACCACAAGCATGACACACCTGTTCTTCCAATGCCAAGTTCATCAAGCAGAGTTTCAATCCACATTACCTCAGCCGTTGCATTTGCCAAAGATTTATATTCTGATTCAGTGCTGGAGCGTGACACCGTAGCCTGTTTCTTTGCACTCCAAGATATAAGGTTCGACCCAAGAAAGATTGCAAATCCTCCTGTAGATCTTCTGTCATCAGGGCATCCAGCCCAGTCTGCATCAGAAAATGCACTCACCGTGGTTGAAGGAGACTTACACAATTTTAGCCCTGTGTTTGCACTACCTTGAAGATACCTCAATATCCTCTTTACAGCTGTCCAGTGTACAGAAGTAGGAGCATGTAAAAATTGAAAGACTTTATTAACAGCAAAGGATATATCAGGTCTTGTTAGTGTCAAGTACTGAAGAGCACCAACTATACTTCTGTACTTGGTTCCTTCTTCTGGGCTCAGTAATTCTCCCTCATATAATGACAACTTGTCAGTGATAGACATAGGTGTACTGGAGGGTTTGCAATCCTTCATACCTACTCGTTTGATTACATCTTTGGCATATTTTTCCTGAGTTAGCATAATACCTTCATGCAACTTTTTTACCTCAATACCTAGGAAGTAATGTAACTCTCCTAGATCTTTAAGAGCAAACTCATTTTTCAGATTTGACAGTAATGCTGAGGTAGCCTCCTGTGAAGAGCTGGCAACAATTATGTCATCAACATAAATTAACATAAATATAATCACCTTCCCTTTCTTGAAGAAGAAAAGAGAAGTGTCACCCCTTGAAGGCTTGAAACCAAGTTGCTGAAGTTTTGCACTCAATCTTGAACACCAAGCTCTAGGTGCCTGCTTTAAACCATATAAGGCCTTGTCCAATTTGCACACATGATGTGGCTTTGAACTATTTTCAAACCCAGGTGGTTGTTTCATATAAACCTCCTCCTCGAGAACGCCATGTAAGAACGCATTCTGAACATCCAACTGGCGAAGACTCCATCCCCTAGAGACAGCAATAGACAGAACAAGTCTAATATTAGCAGCTTTAACTACTGGACTAAAAGTATCTTCATAATCAATGCCATATCGTTGTTTAAAGCCTTTAGCTACTAGTCTAGCTTTATATCTATCTATCGTGCCATCAGGTCTCTTTTTAACTTTATACACCCATTTACAATCAATAATATTCCTCCCTCGCTTAGGAGGAACCAAATGCCAAGTTTGGTTTTTCATAAGTGCATGATACTCTATATTCATGGCATTTTTCCAATTATCATTTCCTAGACCTTCGGTCAAAGTTTGGGGCTCACCAGTAGCAGCAAAATTTGCAAATTTGAAGTTCTTATCATACCTTAGTGTCCCATGTTTGTAAACTGTGGGTTTTAAGATACCTCGTTGTGCTCGTGTAGTCATCCGAGGAGGTGTACTTGAGTGTACAGACTCGGTAGCCGCAGAGGATCCCGATCCCGCCACACCAGAATCAGCCTCGCCTGTCGCGCGTTCGGACGACGTTGGATCACGCGCCGATCGGGCAGGAGAATCTGGCCTCGGCGAATCGGCTGCCGCCACGGGACTGCGGGCCAACGCGCGGTTGCGCCCGTCATCATTGCGATGCGCAGCGGGGGACACACGACCAGGCTCAGATCCACCCGCCTCATGACAGGTGGGGCGCGGAGACAGAGAGCAGTCCGGCCCACCCGACCGGCCTGGAGACTCGTGCCAGGCGGCGCCCGAGGAGTGGGCATCCCCGAATCCTGGCGAGGGCAGGTCAGAGGATCTGCCTGGGGATCCGTTCCCGTGGCAGCGCGACCAGGCGAATCTGCCTCGTGTCCGCTGCCAGGTGCTTCCTGTTGCTGCTGCATAAAATCACAAGCATTTGGAGTGCAGTTTTTTTCACTGCCATCTTCGTCAGTAGTAGGGCTATGTAACAAATGATCATCAACATATTGCTTGTCCCCATGATCGGTAAGATTGAGTAACTCCGGATTCAACAGAAGGATTTCTGCCCGAAGCCTTGCACTAGCATTTGGGTGTAGTGTAGAGAAGGGAAAGATGTTTTCATCAAAGATAACATCCCTGGAAATATATACTCGTCCTGTTGCAATATCAAGGCATTTAAAACCTCTGTGGAGATTGCTATAACCAAGAAACGTACATTGTTTGGAGCGGAATTGAAGTTTGTGCTTGTTATAGGGTCGGAGATTAGGCCAACAAGCACATCCAAAAATTCTAAGTGAGGAATAATTTGGTTTTTCATGAAACAATCTCTCAAGAGGGGTTTCAAACTTGATAACTTTGCTAGGCAGGCGATTAATCAGGTAGGTGGCAGCAATAGACGCCTCATCCCAAAATTTTAAGGGCATCGAGGCTTGGGCAAGGAGAGACAAGCCTACTTCGACTATATGTCGATGTTTTCTTTCTGCTGATCCGTTCTGTTGGTGCGCATGGGGACAGGATACGTGATGAGATATCCCTATCTTGGTGAAGAAGGAGTTGAGTTTTTCATACTCCCCTCCCCAATCTGTCTGAAGAGCAAGAATTTTGCGATTAAATTGTTCTTCAACAAGATGCTGAAAGTCATGAAATTTTTGAAAAACTTCTGACTTGTGTTTGATCGAATAGATCCAAGTGAATTTACTGAAATCATCGATGAAACTCACATAATATTTTTTTCTGCCTACTGCTTCAACAGCAGGTCCCCAAACATCAGAGAAAATAAGTTCTAAAGGAAACATGGATTCACTTATTGATTTTGGTTAAGGCAATTGGTGACTTTTTCCCTTTTGACAGGCGTCACAGACAGAATCATTATTGGAAAAACTAGCACAAGGGAGTTTATTTTGACTAAGAACTCTCCTGACAATGAGAGGAGATGGATGACCTAAACGTCGGTGCCATCTATCCGAAGATATTTTGGTGGCACTGAGCATCTGCTTCTGGACGTTGGAGCCCTTGTGCTTGACGGGGTATAGACCACATCTACCCCTGCCTCGAAGGAGTACCTTCCTCGTTCCCCGTTCCTTAACAAGAAAAGAATGAGGGTGAATCTCACAAAGAACATCATTGTCAAGTGCAAGACGACTAGCAGAGATTAGGCTTTTGCTAGTTTCTGGGACATGAAGGATATTATTTAGGTAAAGATCACGATCAGGGGTACGAATAGCTGAATGACCAACATGTTCTATAGCCATACCTGACCCACTAGCAGTGTGGATTTGCTCGTTCCCAGTGTAGCGGTCACGGACAGTCAGCTTCTCAAGATCCCCTGTGATGTGATCGGTGGCGCCGCTGTCAAGATAACAGTTGGTATCCACCCCATATTGAGGTGCTGCCAGGTTCGCCGTCCTCTCTTCTCCTCCTTGGTAGGCTTCATCATAGCGTTTCCAGCACTTCCACGCTGGATGACCCAGTTTGCCACAGATCTGGCACTGGATCCTAGGTGCAGGGGCATTGTTGTTGTAGTTGCCCCCACCACCGTTGTTGTTGTAGTGGCCGCCTCCTCCTTGTCCACCGCGACCGCCAGGCTTGATGTAGGGGCGGCCACGATCACCATCGTTGTTGCTGTTGCCGTTGCCGCCACGGCCACGGCCACGGTCACCACGCCTGCGGCCTCTGGTGGCAGCGTTAGCGGAGGACTGCGACACTCCACCGCGGAGCTTCATCCGCGTCTCGAAGCTGATGAGCTGTGAGAACAGCTCAGGGACGGTGATCGGCTCCACTCTGGAGCACATGGCGGAGACCACAGGATCAAATTCCTCGTCCAAACCAGCGAGGATGTGAGAGACGATGTCATCATCGTCGATCTTCTTCCTTGCAGCGACGAGTTCATCGCACAGAGACTTCACTTTCCCGACGTAGTCGGTGATGGAGGAGTTCCCCTTCTGCAGATTGGCGAGGGTGATGCGCACGTTGACCGTCTGGGCACGAGTGTGAGATGCAAGCATCTCTGCAATCGTGTTCCAGAGTTCAGCCGACGTGTGACAGGTAGCGACCTGGATGGCCATCTCACGGGGCAGAGTTGCTAGAAGGTAAGAAAAGACTTGCTGATCTTGAGCATACCAGGTCTGGAACTCCGGATTGGGCTTCGTCGTCTTGGTTTTGCCGTCAGATGAGGATACTTCAAGTTGCATGGGTGGCACCGGGTGATCGACGTCGAGGTACTGCTCCATGCGGGCTCCTCTGATCGCCGACAGAACTGTCGCCCGCCATAGGGCTTGGTTGTTCTTGCTGAGCTTCTCGGAGACGGCGTGTACAAATGGAGAGGATGGGAAGGAGTTTGAAGGTGTCGCCGTGGATGATCTCGAGAAGTGCTCTGATGACCATGTAAAATCTAGGGTTGGCTGCGTTAAGCGTGTTGCCTCTTGGCAGGGACGCCTTGGTGTTTATATAGACATGAGGATTACAAGATATGGCGCAGGTAGTTGGTTCGGGTATCAACTTGCCCTCTACTTCAAGCTACGTACAAGATAGAGACTATCGTGAACCAACAACCTGCGCCTCAATTACAACACGTTACATTGTCACGAGTACAACTACGGCCCTACTATTTTAACAGGAAGGCCATCCATGAGCAAAACTTTCAGACCCAACGTATTATGAACCACTTCATCAACAACTAGATCAGGGAGCTTAATGAGTGCAGACCCGAAAAGAACCTGACCACTCACGTTGCGATCAACAGGAACGCTTCGTGAAGATGGATTCCCCTAGGTGCTGGCTGCTGCAAAATCCGAGTTGATGGGGCCACCTCGCGAGCATCAAATTATTGTTCTTGCAGTGCAGTATGCAGCAACGGGTCAGGCAAATTCCTCAGCGCATCGGCCATCAGATGTTCAGGTATCAATGATCCGGCGACGCTCGTAGCGCTGGTCTGTAGAGAAGCCCTTTCCCTTGCCCTGTACTTCTCTATCTCATGGGTTAGTAGCTTTGGACTGCAAGGAAGTTGTAACTAACATCAACAAGGGCACGGGTGGGCTCTACGCTAGCATTATAAAGGAGATCAAGTCAATGGTTTGCAGTTTACGGAGTGCTCCTTCATCTTTGAAGGGCACGAGACGAACTATCAGGCATGTAGCCTCGCCAAACACACTTTGGGACTTTCCTTGGGCGCTATCTATGGCTCCTAAACCCACCGGATTTATCTTGTATTCCTTTGTATTTGAACAATGATCAATAAACAAGAGTCTGTTTTGACTAGAAAAACCTAACCGCGTTGGGAAACACTAAAAAGCTCGGCACACAAACAACAGGAGAATTTGCACTACACGACTACTACAATCCCACATATGGTGGGCCTTTATTATCCCAGCTCGTGACCCCGTCTAACTAGCATGTGAGCAAGAGAGCTGTATCTCGCTTCTAGCGGTTATGCGAAAGTTCTACACAAGTTCGTGGAATCTCCTATCAGTTTTGGGAGGTTTCAAATGATTTTTTTGTCTTTTTGTGTGTTTTGCTTTACGGTTTTCATTGGTATTTCCAGTCTTTATTTCTTGGTTTGTTTTATTATTTTGATTTCCTTTTCCCCTTTTTATTTTTTTCAATTACAAGTCAATTTTGTTAACCAAACATGTACAATTTTTGTATACGCGCGTACTTTTTTTATGCACCTTCAATATGTTTCTACTACTTAATGATATTTTATATCTGTTTGAGCATTTTTTGTAAAAATTTAGATATTTTCACATATAATTCAAATGTTTTTTAATGATATGAAACACTTTTTGTTGTTACACACATTTCTTTAATAAATGTCACGAACATAATTTTAGAACTTGTGATCATATTCAAATGCCACTTACATTTTCCTGAATGGCACTAAACAATTTTCAAAACTGATCCTTTATTTCACATTCTTTTTTTTTCTTCCCATGTTTCTTTTGTTTTTATTTCGAAATATTCTAAAAATAAATTTAGATTAAATTTTGAATAAATTTATTAATGCATCTGAAAAATAATAAGCGTGTACTGAATTTTTTTCTAATGTATAATAAAATGTACAATGCATATGAAAAAAAGTGACATCAAAACATACTCCATATAAGAAAGAAGGTTAAACACGTATACGAAATGTCTTTGATGCATATAAAAAATTTACATGATGTACGGGAAAATGTAGAAATAAATAATTTTTTTATAAAAATGATAATTATATATTTGAAAAATACTGAATATGTATAACAAAAATATTCCTGGTTTATAGGAAAATGGATAATATGTATGGAAAAAGGTTGACACCAACAAAATATAAAATATTAATTATGTACTTAAAAAATGTTAACATTTATAAGAAAAATGTTTCTTATGTATAAGAAAACTAAAATCTGTATGAAAATAGTGGCATCAAAACATGTATCTGAAAAAATGTTAATCATGTGTTAAAAAGTGAAATATGTAAAATTAGTAATATTTTAGATGTATACGAAAAATGTACAGCAAAAAAAGTTAATCATATACGAAAAATGTACATTGTGTGTGAAAGAAATTAGACATTTGTTGAAAAAAAACCCAAGGAAAACTAATGTAAGCTGAGGAAAAAACAAAGTAAACCACAGAAAAAAAAGGGGAAAAAAGAAGAAACTTTTGCAAAACATTAGACACGGAGAAAATTGGGAAAACCTACCAAGAAAGAAAAAATGAAAATGTAAAAAAATAAGGAAAAAGGGCAAAGAAAAATGAAGTAAAAAACATGAACGAATGAAAATAATCCAAAGAAGAAAATAAAAAGTAAATAAACAGAAAACACCAATGCAAAAGGTCGCATCACAGTGGAAAATTGTGCTACCATAACTGGCCGGCCCTATACCTTCAGGCGAAGCCAGGCTACATCTCGGCGAAATCACTAACTGAGGTGTACTCGTTGCAAAGATCACTCCCATATCCCAGGTTACGACAAGTGGCGCTGCATATGCGCCACTTGTTGCAACCCGGGAGTTTTCCTATTTTTCCTAGATCCATTTATTCAAAATATTTTATCTTTTTAAACCGTCCGTCCAAATCTCAAACCGTTTTCACCGTTGAATTCCTCGCGTCGAGATCTTCAAAACTAGATCTCATGTTGATAGGTCTTGATGAACTTTTTCTCACAAAAAGAAGAAGGAAAAAGCCGAACGAAAAAACCAAGCCAGGAGCACGGGTTTTTCCTTTACGAAAGAGGCGCGGCCATGCCTCTCGCTGAAGGAAAAAAAAACAGAAAACACGATTTTTCCGTTTCCGAGAGGCACGACCGTGCCTCTCGCAAAAGCACAACTGTGCCTCTTTGCGGAAGCAAAACCATGCCTCTCACGGAAGGGAAAAAAACGAAAAACTTGTTTTTTTTTCTATTCCCGAGAGGCACGGCCGTGCCTCTCGAGTAAGGAAAAAAAGAAAACGCGTTTTTTTTCCTGAGAGGTACGATCATGCCTCTCACGAAGGCAATACTGTGCATCTCGCGGAAGTAAAACCGTGCCTCTCGCAAAAGCAAAAAAACACTTTTTTGTGTGTTTTTTTCAAAAAGTTTTTGTTGGTTCAAAAGCTAAGGAAGACAGATGAAAACCCAAAAGGTTAAGAAAAACTGAGAAAAAACAGGTTTAAAAGCCGAAAACGCGTGCGATAAAAAAACAAAATCAGCCCACCCGCAAGTGATCGTTGCGTGGCTCCTGAAGAAGCGTTCGTCAACTAATTGCTCCCACATCTCGGTCTAAGCGAGATATAGCCCTGACGGATAGGACTCGTGCAAGCAAAGCTATAGCGCTGCTCGCATAGTCGGATCTTATTTGATGATTATTTTGTCAAATTTTTGATGAAACGCGCAGGCCACTGGTAGTAATTATATTGGGCTGGCACATTAAGGCATTACACGTACTACTGCACGGAAGGTTCCTGATTGCCTTTTTTGTTTTTTTTTCCTTTTTATCAGTTCATTCATTCTTTTTTTCTTTTACATTTTAGATAAATATTCATTATTTTTTTGTAATTTTCTCGAAATGTTGTGATATTTTAATAATATTGATTTTTGAAAATATCATTTTTCAAAAATTATTTTGAGAATTTTAGAAAAAATTCACATCTTTAAAAAATGTTTCTATAAATTTTTTATGTCCAATTTTTATATAAAAAATAACTTTTTAGAAATAGTTTTTACTATGTATTTTTATAAGACAAAACAAAAAACTCGAGTCACTGGAGTGCGTGGTAATGGGGTGGGCCAATCCGCGGACTTACTTGTTTGTTTCATTGACAATTTGACACACAACACGTCAAGTAGGAGGTCCCATCTGAGCCCACACTCCCTTCACTCAAACCGTTATGTCTCATTACTCGGTATTGCCACTAGGAATTTCAACTGCTCAAAAATGTCATCGCTTCGTTAGACACATGCTCAAAAATATCATTGGTCACCATTATTGTGATCTGAAATTTTTTTTGTTATGTTATAATGACATAAATACCTATGAACCAACATGCCAGCTCTTTCTCTATCTCACTACAATAAAGTATGGGGTCCACTTGATCCCAACAATGTTCTTATTTTCCTGTAAAATTATTTGCTTAGTTACTCTTGAAAAATGGGGCCACACTTATCATTGTGAGATTGAGAGAACTGACATGTGTGTCTAGGCTTATTTTTGTCATATAACATGGTCAACGGGTTTGACGTCAAAATAACAATGTCTAATGGCATTTTTGAGCAATCATCTAAGAGCAATCATCTAACGGAACGATGACATTTTTTAAATATCTAATGGCATTTTTGAGCAAGCATCTCACGAATTGATGCCATTTTTGAGTAGTTGTAACTTCTAATGGCAAAACTAAGTAGCGGGACACAACTAATGGCATAAATGATAAAATCCCCCCAAAAAAACCTGAGCCCCACTCCCTATTCTAAAAAAACATGCGTGTCTATCAAAAAAATAACTGACTGACAACAAATTATGTCGAGAGACCCTCAAGTAAGGCTTAATAAAGAGAATTGGCAATGGAGAGAATACAAGAATATGGACAGAAAATTGGTTACCGAGGGATGAGATGCTCCGCCCATATGGATGCATGGTGGCGAACCCACCCAGGTACGTGTCCGAGATTACTGACCCATCCACAGCAACATGGGACGTGCACTGGGTTCGGGAGATCTTCGTGCTGTTTGATGTCAAAGTTATCACCAATATACCCCTATGTACCCATAAGATCACTGACTTTTGGTATTGGCGCTTTGAGAAAAATAGGCAATTTTCTTTCAAATCGACATGCAATATGCTGGTGGCTACAAGAGAGCGCAGGGAGGCTTGGTTGGATGGCTCTGCGGGTGCCTCGGGGCACTAGAAGTGAGGAGAAGGAGTGGAAATCATTGTGGAAATACAAGTACTAGGGAAAACACACATGTTTCTATGGAGGCTTTCAAAGCAATCTTTACCGACCGAAGATGTTCGTTCACATCGACACATGTCAAACTCTTTGGCTTGCGATCTATGTGGGTCGCCGGACTCATGGCGACACTCGTTACTAGAATGCACCACTTCTAGGTGCACTTGGGCTTTGGTCGAGGAGGAGATTGGGCAGTCGTTGGTGGAAAACATGAAAACAAGTGCAAAACGTTGGCTATTTGCTCGGATGAAGTCATTATTGCATGTACAGTTCCTGAAGCTATCTGTCACATTATGGGCTATCTGGTCAACAAAGAGGAAGGCCATTCACGAGAGAACTTTTCAGAGTCCGCAATCACTGTTTTCATTCACCACAAGGTTTAGTGGAGAATTGGAGATTGTAGAGGACAGTAAACCGGCTACTGCTCCACGCGCAAACGTGGGCAGGAATGTGCGTGCTCGCCAACGAGCACCTCCTATGAACCATGCAAAACTCCATGTTGATGCGGCAGTGAGAGCAGGACGAGGTGGCGCTGTAGATGTGGTGTGTAGGGATGTTGATGGAAATTATTTGGGCAGTACCGCTCTGGTGGTGCAAGGAGTTGATGATCCATGCATACTTGAAGCGATGGCATGCAGGGAAGCACTTTGTGCATCCGAAGACCTCCTGCTACATTAGTTTGTGGTAGCATCAGATGCAAAACAAATAGTTTGGGATATTATTCAAGGTTCTCATGGCAAACACGGAGCAATCATAAGCGAGATCAAAGCTCGCTCTACTGCTTTTTCTTGTAGGTTTATTTTTGAAGGCCGAGAGAGTAATATAGAAGCTCATAGTTTAGCTAGATTTGCTCTTAACTTATCCCCTGAGCATCATATGTGGTTTGGCCAACCACATAATGTAAACATTATCCCACTCTCTATGAACTATGCTGAATAAAGACTAGGCCTTATCCCTAAAAAATACAATAAATTATTTTTTCACGAGCAATGCAGGAGAACTGCAAACCATTGTTTGAAATTGACAAGTTGGCACAAGGGGAGTCTATGCTCACACTGCATATGAAATACTCCCTCCGTCCCATAATATAAGAGTGTTTTTGACATTACACTAGTGTCAAAAATGTGTAATGTAAAAACATTCTTATATTATAGAACAGAGGGAGTAGTAAATAAACTGCATACATTCGAAAGCATAGAGAATTCCAACAAGCATCATCCACTAACAAGGAAGCTCACTCCTTTAGCTTGGTGTGTGTTCTATGAGGATGCGTGATGTTTAGGCCATCTATTAAAAAAACATGCACAAGCAATGTCCGGCTTTAAATTAATAAATTTAATGACAATAGGGTAACAAAGTTCAAGAGTACATCAACGGTTACATAAAAGGGTACAAAGCTCAACTGCAAGAGGAGCACGATTAGGGATAAACGAACACCTAGCTAATCTTCGGCGTTCCGGTGAGCGACATGGAGATGCTTGAGATTGATGAGAATTGTTAGAGATATATTTGGTCTACATATATTTGGTACTCTAGGATTTGTAGTCCGTCGCCTACCTTATCTCTATGAGAGACTTTTGCCCTTCAAGTTTGTACTCTTATATATACTCATCCGTGAGGCTCAATACAACATCCATTATATTTTGTCAATTCCCTCTCTCCCTTCTAACATGGTATTAGCCTTACCTCGATCCTAAACCCATCGTCGTTGCTTCTGCACCGGCGCGCCGCTCCTGGGACGGTTGGCCTCCATGACCGCCGCCGGGGGCCGCGTGGCCCGTATCGTCCGCCGGCCGTGTTGACCGGCTGCCCTAGAGAGTATTTTTTCCGATCTTTGATCCCTCTCACGCCGGTCGTCTTGATCGGCCCTTCTTTTTTGGTTCTCCGATCTATAGATCGACTTGCATCGCCGGCCGCCATTCGTCATCTACAACGCGCTCTAGTTCGTCGACTCGGACAGATCAGTTGCCACATGACGTCTCGAACCTTCCGTGCATGCGTCGGGTGTGCTGGTCCGGCGGTCACTGCGCAGTAGTACTATGCTGACCCATCGGGCTGGCCGCCTCGCGACTCACGCGTCCCGCGCGACCTAGTTGGCTGATGGAGCATCTGCGCTGCCGGTCATCCGCGCGGCCGAGCGCATGAGGCCGCTCCCGCGGTCTTGGCTGGCCCTTCGTCCCACACCACGTAGCCCCCTCGTGCTTCTTGCGTGGGCGGGGTTTACTGCAGGATCTGGCGCCCGCATTGACCCATGATCCACTTGCATGGGGCGTGTTTGGTTGCCCGCGCTGCACCTGCATGGCATCTCAGATGCAATTTGTAGCTTGTTTGGTAAACTGCATGACCATCTGGGCCAGGCCCAGCTGATGCAAAAAGTACCCTCTCAGCCAGGCTGAGAGCTACGCCAGAATCGGCCGTTCCTCTCATGCATGCACGAGCTGAGCCCAATGCCTGCACCCACCTCTGCACCACACGTACAGTTTCGCGTGGGGGGTCACGAACCCCCTCGCCATAACTCCCGAATTTGCTTTCCTCTCGTGCCCAACACTGCTCCTCCCATCCCCTCTGCTCGACCTCGGATTCGTCGCCGCCGCCGTCTTCTCATCCTCGCCGCCGCCGCCGCCGCCGCCGCCTCCTCGTCCTCGCCGCCGCCTCCTCCTCATCCTCGCCGCCGCCTCCTCATCCTTGTCGCCGCTGCCGTCCCTTTTCGCCGGCTGTCGTCGACGGGAGATACACAGGGGAAGGAGCCGAGCTCGATCCGCCGCAGGATCGATGAATCCTTGCCAGGTTCACCGGACCTGGTGTGGTTGAGCCGTTGAGGACGAGCTGGGTGCCCTCATGTCGAGCGTTAGCGAGTGGATCCCGCGGTGACCAGAGGCTCGTCGCGTCTGGATCCCGTGACGACAGGGGACGCTGGGCGGTGGGGAGAAGCGGCCTACACGTGAGTCCGCGGATACAGGAAGACACTGGTCACCGGGGAGAAGCGCCCTACACCGGCGCTCGTCAAGGAATGACAGCAGCAACCAGATCCGCCGTGCTAGAGATCCCCTGTCAACATCCTTGTGAGCAATGATCTATTTAGTTTGTTGTCAATTTACTTGCTGTAAATGAAGTAGGACTCTACCACTTGATCATCTAGTAGTATTCCATATATATGGGATGATTCAATGGGATTTTCTGAAGTTCTGAAATTGTTCTGAAGAGCAGCACAACCGAAACAGCTGTAGAGGAGTAGAGCAGGGAACGACGACTGCCAGTGATAACAAGAGAAGTTTTACTGAATTTGTCAAGAAAGATTTCCTGAATCTGAAATTCGGCTAGTGCCATGGCTGATGTCGCTGGTCATAGACGGCGTACAGTATTCTCTCGAAATGATTGCCTGTATTTGCTGTATTTGTAAACAAAGATTGCCGGTTAATTTTAGCTGAAGGAGACATGCTTCTCTTGTTTGACAACATGACCAGTTTACCAAACAACATCTCACTCAGCTTGTGGAACCTCATACAACCTACCAAACACATGTTCAGCTTGGCCAGTCCCACATCACACAAGCAACCAAACACACATCTGAATTTACAATTGCATTAGCCCAGCCAGGCCACACTCAGCCAGCATGCTAGATGCCATGCAGCAAAATGTGACCCGGGCAACCAAACACGCCCATGGTGTTGCGTCCGGTGCATGTCTCCATGCATGCACTTGTACGGATCCGCACAACGCGTGTCCCCGCCGGGTCAATCATCTGTCACGTCCAACGCAGTCGCAGATCGGGTCACCGAGTACACGCGCCTCTTCACCGTTGAGCAATGGGTTGGCGGTGCATCACCTTTGGACCGCAGTGTCGCCATCTGGTGGTTCTTTCTGCAGGTGCACTAACCCCGCGTGCTGCCGCTGCGTCGTCCTTTCAGGTCGCAGTGCCGTGGCCCGCGGTCTATCGCCGCTTTGGAGCCGTCTGTTTCAAGCCGTTTCCGTGGCTGCACCGACCCTCGCGCTGCCGCCGCGTCATCCTGTTTGACCGTAGTGAACGTGGCACACGGTCCTTGCCGTCGCCCCGTGGTTCTTTTCGTGGCTACACCGACCCGCGCGCTGCCGTTGCGTCCCCCTTCGGGCCGTAGTGCCGCGGCCCACGCTTCACCGGCGCCCTGAGGTCGTTCGCTCCAGGACGTCCCCGTGGTTGCATGGACCCTGCGCTGCTGCGTCGCCTCATGGGGCCGTAGCGAGCGTGGCACGCGGTCTTTGTCGCCGCCCTGAGGTCTTTCCGACGTCTCCCCGACGCGCGTCTGCCGCTGGGTCGCCTCTTCGGGCCATAGCGTCGCGGCGCGTGGTCCACTCTGCCGTCCCCGCGCGTCGACTTCGACGTTGTATGTGTCGTGCCGCCTCCCTAGGCACAGGAACGCCACCGTCTGCGCCGGTCTTCGTCTCGCTGTCGGGTTCTTCCTCGCCTACTTCGAGTATCGTCACCGCGCCTCTGACTTAGTCGCCGTCGCCGCCTCCTCAGGCCGCCGCGTCTTCCCGGTCCATGGCGACATCCTCGACACTGGCTACCCCGACTCGACATCGACCACGACGTTCTTCGCACGGCTACCTCGACCACCGCTACACCACCCTACGCTCTCGGCCACCTCGACATCGGCACAAAGGGTTATCATCCGCTTGAGCAACTCGTCGGCTTCCTCTACAGTCAACACGTCCACAACGCGATACCGTCCGCGACACTCCCGCTACGACTGCGGGGGGATGTCATCCCGTCGGCTGCTATTCTCTCCAGTCTGACCGTCCGCGCCGCTCCTGCTGTTCGCAACGCTACCACTACGACTGCAGTGGGTGTTAGAGATATATTTGGTCTACATATATTTGGTAGTCTAGGATTTGTAATCTGTCGCCTACCTTATCTCTAGGAGAGACTTCTTGCCCTCCAAGTCTGTACTCCTACATATTCTCGCCCGTGAGGCTCAATACAACATCCATCATATTCCGTCAAACCCCTCTCTCCCTTCTAACAAGAATGTTCACCACCTCCTCACCGTCCTTCCTCCTCCGGAGGGGACATTGCTGAAAGAAAAGAGCCCATTTGAAAACATAGTTAGCGGCGTGAGCAAGTATGATTCCTTCGATGGCTAACTTGTTACTAGTTATCCATAGCTCCCAAGCTAAAGCTAAAAAAACTCTTGACGCTAGGCTTGTCCGCGGCATTGACTCAAAAGCATGAGCATGTCATTTATGGAGGACAAGTTCCAGATGGAACCGAAGCAATATCTAATACAACTCCAGAAGAATTGAGCCGATGCGCATTTTAAAATGATGTGATTAGCATCTTCCGGGTTTCCGCAAAGGGAACAACATCCATTGCCAGGTCCATGTCTCTCCTGCAGGTTAAGGCCAACTCCAGCGCGTGACCCCATCTCGTCCGTTTGGGGCAAAATAGACAGACCCGACGGCCCATCGCGCGTGGCTTGGACCCATCTGGTCCGTTTTGTGTCCGGGCCGACCCATTTCGGGTGCAAACATGCGCCGGGTTTGGGTCGCGGCAGACAGCAAACGGACGCGCCGTTTGTCGGTGTCAAAACCGGCGGATCTCGGATAGGGGGTCCCGAACTATGCGTCTAGGCGGATGGTAACAGGAGACAAGGGACATGATGTTTTTACCCAGGTTCGGGCCCTCTCGATGGAGGTAAAACCCTACTCCTGCTTGATTAATATTGATGATATGGGTAGTACAAGAGTAGATCTACCACGAGATCAGAGAGACTAAACCCTAGAAGCTAGCCTATGGTATGATTGTCGTTCGTCCTACGGACTAAAACCCTCCGGTTTATATAGGCACCGAAGAGGGTTAGAGTTACACAGAGTCGGTTACAATGGTAGGAGATCTACATATCCGTATTGCCAAGCTTGCCTTCCACGCCAAAGGAAGTCCCATCCGGACACGGGACGAAGTCTTCAATCTTGTATCTTCATAGTCCAGGAGTCCGGCCAAAGGTGATAGTTCAGCTATCCGGACACCCCCTAATCCAGGACTCCCTCAGTAGCCCCTGAACCAGGCTTCAATGACGACGTGTCCGGCGCGCATATTGTCTTCGGCATTGCAAGGCGGGTTCCTTCTCCGAATACTTTATAGAAGATTTTGAACACAAGGATAGTGTCCGGCTCTGCAAAATAAGTTCCACATACCACCGTAGAGAGAATAATATTTACACAAATTCAATCTGCTGACGTATTCCGTGGCGTGACATTACACCACGGCCAGGCCTTTATTCGAATCGTTTTTACTGTCCCACCTCAGCGCGTTTAGTGAGGCAGTTTCCTTGGCACGTCTTGTCAAAGCAGAGATCGTGTCCCCTTATTTCGGGATTCTCATTAATACGGGCGCGGGTAACCCAGTCGTGCCCGTTGGCACGTCTCCTCTATCGAAGGCGAGTCCCGAACGGTCACGGGGAAGGCTCTTGGTATTCAACCTCTTTATAAAGAGACCAAGGCTCCACTCATTTCTTTCAATCTCAATCGAATCCACCCCTCGCCTCGAGTTCCAACACCCAAAGCTCCAGATTCAGGCGCTTCGGACCTTCGATGATGTCCGGCTCCGACCTGCATGGCCGGTGGATGCCTTCCTCCGTTACGGAAGAAGACGTGCTGAAGCTAAGAGATGCCAGGTATCTAACCGGCGAAATTGCGCATAGGCTGCCTGCCCAAGGGCAGGTTATTCCCACTCCCAAGCCTGGCGAAAGCGTGGTGTTCGCGTCTCACTTTCTTCGGGGGCTAGGCTTCCCGACGGACCCCTTCGTGAGGGGGCTCATGTTTTACTATGGGTTGGAATTTCATGACTTGGATCCGGAGTCCATCCTCCACATCTCATCGTTCATTGTCGTATGCGAAGCCTTCCTCCGCATTACCCCTCACTTCGGATTGTGGCTCAAGACCTTCAAAGTGGAGCCGAAGATGATCAAGGGGCAGCAAGCAGAGTGCGGAGGGGCTGTTATGAGTAAGAATGCTGATGCTCCATGGCCCGAGGGCTCTTTTCAAGAGGAGCTTAGCCTATGGCAACAAGAGTGGTTTTATATCACAGCTCCCAGGGGCACCAAATGGGTGGCGCCACCTGCCTTTCGCTCGGGTCCTCCACCGCGACTGGCATCATGGGTCAATAAAGGACTTGACCGGGGGCCGTCCAAGGACGTGCCCTTGTTGCAGGGCCGCATTCAAGACCCCCTAGAGAGAGAGAGAGAGAGATCACTCTGGTCGCAGTAGCGCAGGTCATACTGATTCGTCGCACCCTGCCCTGCAAACGTCGCCCCCTCCGCCTGTGGGAATTTAACTCGAAGGGACCACGAGCTCTCCAACATTTTATGGGCGTGACACCCGTGGAGATGTACAAGCTTTTCTTCGGATCACAAGCGATGTGTCCGGACTTGACCGAGGACGCAGGTCTGAGCTGCAACCGCCCGGATACTCAAGTAAGTAGCCCTGTACCCGGACACGCTATCCCATATTTATCCCGAACTTGCCCTTTAAAAGAGCTGTTCCTTGAACAGGTGTGGATAGCGAAAGCAAAGTTAATCAGGTGTCCGGACCCCCTCCCTAAGACCACGCCGGATCCCGTGTTAACCAGGATGCTGGAGGTTGCGCCTTCGGAAGAAGGTGAAGGGGGGAACAAGGAAGCTACCGCCTCCGCGAAGGAGGCTGTCAGGAAAGGATGGATCGAGAATCCCTCTGAGGGAGTCCTGGACTAGGGGGTGTCCGGACAGCCGGACTATCATCGTCAGCCGGACTCCAAGACTATGAAGATACAAGATTGAAGACTTCGTCCCGTGTCCGGATGGGACTTTCCTTGGCGTGGAACGCAAGCTTGGCGATATGTATATGTAGATCTCCTACCATTGTAACCGACTCTGTGTAACCCTAGCCCTCTCCGGTGTCTATATAAACCGGAGGGTTTTAGTCCGTAGGACACAACCATTACAACAATCATACCATAGGCTAGCTTCTAGGGTTTAGCCTCCTTGATCTCGTGGTAGATCCACTCTTGTACTACCCATATCATCAATATCAATCAAGCAGGAGTAGGGTTTTACCTCCATCGAGAGGGCCCGAACCTGGGTAAAAACATCGCGTCCCTTGTCTCCTGTTACCATCCGCCTAGACGCACAGTTCGGGACCCCCTACCCGAGATCCGCCGGTTTTGACACCGACATTGGTGCTTTCATTGAGAGTTCCTCTGTGTCATCACCGATAGGCTTGATGGCTTCTTCAATCGACAACAACGCCATCCGGGGTGACACTTTTCTCCCCGGACAGATTTTTGTGTTCAGCGGCTTTGCACTGCGGGCCAATTCGCTTGGCCATCTGGAGCAGATAGAAAGCTATGCCCCTGGCCATCAGGTCAGATTTGGAAGCCTAAACTTCACGGCTGACATCCGCGGAGATTTGATCTTCGATGGATTCGAGCCACAGCCGAGCGTGCCGCACTGTCACGATGGGCATGATCTAGCTCTGCCGCCGGACAGTACCTTGGAGGCCACACACAAATCCGCTCCGACCCATATCTTGGAGCCGACCGCGCAGATCGAGGACCGGTGGCTGGACACCGCCTCGGGAGCTGCAACTGCTACGGCGATGGAGCCGAATACTGACCTTGTCCCTTATAAAGCTCGTGACTCCAGGTGCCGGACTCCTTGCCGGACTCCGAACCTCCTGCGCCCCTACCAGTCGAATCCGATTGGGCGCCGATCATGGAGTTCACCGCTGCGGACATCTTTCAGCACTCACCCTTTGGCGACATCCTGAATTCGCTAAAGCATCTCTCGTTATCAGGAGAGCCCTGGTCGGACTGCGGTCAGGATGGTTGGGATGCGGACGACGAAGAAATTCAAAGCCCACCCACCACCCACTTTGTAGCCACTGTCGACGATCTAACCGACATGCTAGACTACGACTCCGAAGACATCGACGGTATGGACGACGATGCCGGAGACTACCAAGAACCAGCGCCTACCAAGCACTGGAAGACCACCTCAACTCATGATGTATATATAGTGGACACCCCAAAAGGAAGCGATAACGAGGAACAACGGGACGCGGCAAAAGGCAATCCCGCCGACAAACAACCAAAGCGGCGACGCAGGCGCCGCCCTAAGTCCCGCCTCGACAAAAACAACACTCCTAATGACCTAGCAATAGAGCAGGGCAAACCAGTAGGCGACGAACATGCAATCAAGCAACCATCCGAACAGGATGAATCGGATAAGCAATCCATGCCCGGCGAAAATAACAGTCCAGAGGATCTCACGCCGGACATGCCACCGGAGCATAAGAACCTTCACAAAATACTTGTCGCCACTGCAAGAAGTCTGAAAAAGGAAAAACGGAAGCTCAAAACAGCGGAAGACATACTCAAAATGAGGTGGAGCAAAGTACTCAAGACCGCGGACAAATATGGCAATAGCCACCAAACAAAGAGCTACCCGAAGCGCAAGCTGCTGCCAGAATTCGACGAGGAGGCCATAGAGCCCCCACAGTCAAAAAGCAAAGAGGCCGCCTGGCCGGATAGACGACCAGATGACAGGCCAAAAGCGACAAGCGGCGCCGCACACAAGACGACACATGATCCTCATAAAACAGATGGCCCGGTCAGGTCCATTTATGGGCCAAAAAATAGGGCCCCAGGAAGCAACACAACACGCCGCATGTTCGAAGATAACGGCACGCCTAAATACAGGGGCGCCACACACCCACTATGTTTCACTGACGAGGTGCTGGATCATGAATTTCCAGCGGGATTCAAACCCGTAAACATAGAGGCATACGACGGAACAACAGACCCCGGAGTCTGGATTGAAGATTACATACTGCACATACACATGGCTAGAGGAGATGATCTCCACGCCATAAAATATCTACCCTTGAAGCTCAAAGGGCCAGCTCGGCATTGACTCAAAAGCCTCCCAGAAAATACTGTTGGAAGTTGGGAAGAGCTCGAGGACGCGTTTAGAGCAAATTTTCAAGGGACTTATGTCCGCCCTCCGGATGCAGAAGATTTAAGTCACATAACTCAACAGCCCGGAGAGTCAGCGCGCAAATTCTGGAACAGGTTTCTTACCAAAAGAACCAAATAGTCGACTGTCCGGACGCCGAAGCCTTAGCAGCTTTTAAACATAATGTCCGAGACGAATGGCTCGCCAGACACCTCGGCCAAGAGAAGCCGAGAACAATGGCCGCGCTAACAAGCCTCATGACCCGCTTTTGCGCAGGGGAAGACAACTGGCTAGCAAGATGCAGCAGCAGCGACCCGAGTACATCCGAGATCAGAGATGGAAACAGAAAATCACGGCGCAGAAAGAACCAGCACCGAAACAAAGAAAAAAGCCCAAAGAACACGGCGGTCAACGCCGGATTCAAAAGCTCGCGTCCGAACAGCAAAACACTGCCTCTTAAGGACAACAGTGACGAGCTATCCAACTTAAAAAAAATTTTGGATCGGATATGTCAAATCCACAGCACCTATGGTAGGCCTGCAAACCACACCCACTGAGATTGTTGGGTCTTCAAACAGTCCGCCCGACTCAACGCCGAACACAAGGGGCTCGATGCGCCAAACGAGGATGACGACGAACCCCGCCAGCAGAGCGCCAGAAAACAAAAGACTTTCCCACAAGAAGTCAAAATAGTAAACTCACTTCACGTGATAATACGGAACAACAGTGCGGCACCCGCCAGAGTAGGTATCGCACGGTCCACCCCAGCGGAACCTCGAGATTGGATGTCAAAACCAATTACTTTCGACCACCTGGACTATTCCAGAAGTATTCGAAATGCAGGATGGACTGCTCTGATATTGGATCCTATAATCGACGGACTACAATTTACACAAGTCCTGATGGATGGCGGCAGCGATTTAAACCTGCTATATCCGGACACAATTCGCAAGTTGGGGATAGACCTTACTAAAATTCGAAATAGCCGCACTTCCTTCAAAGGAGTGACGCCAGGCCCTTACGCCAAGTGCACGGGCTCCTTACTACTAGAAGTTGTGTTCGGGTCACCCGACAACTTCCGACGCGAAAAGCTAATCTTTCATGTCGCCCCATTCAAAAGTAGCCATCAAGCACTATTGGGACGTGAAGCTTTTGTCCGCTTTAATGCAATACCACACTACACGTCTCTTACACTTAAAATGCCCGGTCCACGCGGCATCATCTCATTAAAAGGTCGTTCAAGACCCCGGACACGGCTAGACGAGTCCAGCATAAATAAGCTAGGGGCTCCCTAGCTGCACACCCCTTTACAAGGGGCTGTGCGTATGAGCTAATATAAGCTCAGCTTTATTCTTTCATTCATATTTCGATTTTTAATTCATTTTTTGCACGATTACTTTTCAAACTAAGTTCCTCTCTTTTACAGATGAAGAGCGTGTTACACCCGTCCAGGATACAGCACAACGGAGACACATGCGCAGACGTGCAGTAGGGACCCGTTGCAAGGATTCTTTTCAGATTAAGACCCTGCGTAAACCTTTTTTACTGTCTCTTGTTGCTATACATCCCCTGGTTTCTCATCATAACCAGAGAGGAGGTTGACGTTTTGGCATCGGCCGCGTCAGAGGACCTTGCGTGTACCTGGACAATAGGGGCTTAGGGCATTGATCTGCCCGTCATCATAAAGACCGAACACCTCAGGGAGTGTTCAGCATCTCGAGTTAGGCCTTATATGCATCAGCTCTGAATCATGTCTTTGGTCAAATGTTGGGTTTGCCCGGCTCCTGTGTTTTGCTGCCTTACGTTCCGTATCATCGGCTAACGCGGCACCAGGAGAACTGCTGCGATTGTGCCCCGGTTCGGCCGGGCGAGCACCTCAGTAGAGAAAGCCGAAAACTGACTGTCATGATACAGCGAGAGACTGGTCAACCACTCGATCGACTACCGGAATGTTTAGAATTCCTCCGCTTTGATGAAGGACCGTTTCCCGGTCAGGCACATACGCGCCCCGAATTCGGAAAGCGTGGTGCCCCTAGGGGCTATATCGTAGCCCCACCCTCGAACTCCTATGGCTAAGTGAAAGTGATAAAGCATTATAGTCCGGTTGCCTTGTTTGCTACGCTACCACCTCCTTCACAGGACCGAGACGTCGGATTAAGTGTGAAAATGCGCTATTTTTGCAAACACCCCCGCACCTTGTGCATGGGGGCTGAAGCCGACGACTGCCATCTTTCAGGTTATACGCACGTATACATAAACGGCCGCACAGGAGATATTTCAATACTTGAACGCACAAGTACAAAAAGCGCTTACATCATAAATATCGTTTTACAAACCATAACGTTCATTTGAACATGACATTTTTTGAGCACTGCGACTCTATTACACGAGCACCACGCAGAACTTCCCCAAAATAGTGCTCGGCGGGTAACCGGCTCTCGTCCAAACCCTGGGTCGCAACAGCGGTGGCATCCATCTCTGTCCAGTGTGTCTTCACACGGGCGAGGGCCATCCATGCACCCTCTATGCAGGCCGACCGCTTCATCGCCTTGATATGCGGCACCGCCCCAAGAAATTGCTGCAATAAGCCAAAATAACTCTTCGGCTTAGGCCTATCCGTCCAGACATGAGCCACGATATCTGTCATGGCAAGGCCGGACAGCCTATTCAGCTCAGCCCACTCAGCCAGCCGATCGGTCAGCGGAAGTGAACGCTCCGGACTATGGAATTGAGACCAAAACAGCTCTTTCGTCTTGTGATCCTTCTGACTTCGGAAGTGCACAACGGCATCTGCTGCACTCGCCGCTAAATCCATATAAGGATCCTCAGGACCCCACAGCTGGCCAAGCTGAGCATACTTTGGATCTGTAAACATACGGCGCAGCAGAAAGGGCTTGCCAGCCACAATGTCTTCGGCCTGGCGCAGCTCCTCCTTTATAGCCCGCATTGCAGAACGGGCATCCTTGGCTTCGGCGGTGGCCTTTTCCAGGTTTTCTTGCTCCGCTAGGCGTTCCTTTTCAAGAACCTCATTGCGGTCGGTAGCATCTTTCAACTTCACGGCCATTTCGGCCATCTCCTCCCTGCTTCGGCAGTGTGCAGCCCTTTCGGCTTCTAGCTCTTCGGCCGCCCTCGAGGCAGCCGCATCACTCCTTCTGGCTTGCTCCTTGGCTTGAGCAAGTTCTGCCCGAAGGCTCTCCACAGCAGCGGCACCATCTGCATTGAGCACACATGTTGTAAGGAGTGGGCTTCGGCTCCCTTACTAGGTGACCACGGAGAAAAAACCTACCTTGTGACTCATCAAGTCGTTTATTGACCAGCGCGATGTCCGCATCCGCAACGTCGAGCTGCCGCTTTAGTTCGGCAACTCCATCAGTCCGGCTAGCCACCGAACTATCCGCCACCTGCATAGGAAAGGCGAAAATCAATACCTGGGATTTTGATCCTCGGCACGCTGTCGTTCTCGACACCCTACCGAGTCTCAGGGGCTACTATCTATACAGGGCGCACTTTATGTGTAAAACTGTCAAAGGGTATGTCATTTTTACATACCTCAAAACCCGCCAGCAAACTCCTGACGGCATCACGCAATCCACCTTCGGCGGATGAAATTCTTTCAATCACCGTACTCATCAGTGTACGGTGACCTTCTGAGATAGACGCCCTCTCAAGCAGATCCTTCAGCTCCCCCGGTCGCAGACCAGTTGGTGCCGAACTATTCGGCCCTGCCGGACTCGGGGATACCCTCCGTGATGACACTTCAGGCTAGTCCACCCTATCCGATGGTGCGGCAGATGGAGGCGTCTCGCTCTCCATCATCTCCGGATGGAGTTCCCCCGAAGACGAGCTCATCTGAGAAGGACGGAGATCCGAACTACAAGGTAAAAACTTAAGTTACCCTCAGAAGCACAAATAGGGATGTCCCTTATTACAAATCTCCCTTTTTTCTACTTACGGCTCGCTGGAGGGCTGATTCTTTAGGGGAGACTGTGCGGCCGGAGTCTCTCCGGATGCAGGACCCTTCGGTGAAGATCTCTTCCCCCGCTTCGGGGCTTTGGCCTCCGGGTTCCCAGAAGCGGTCCTCTTCTCCCCTTGGAAGGAGGGATTCTCGATCCCCCTTCCTCAAAAGCCTCCTTGGTTGAGGCGGTAGTTCCTTTGTTCTCCCCTTCGCCTTCCTCTGAAGGCGTAACCTCCAGCATCCTGACCAGCACGGGATCCGGCGCGGTCTCTGGGAGGGGGGCCGGACACCGTATCAGTTTTGCTTGCGCTATCCACTCCTGTTTAGAGGACAGCTGGTTAAAAGGCGAATCATGGAAAGGCAAACCAACGGTATGTCCGGACTCAGAGCTACTTACTTGTGTATCCAGGCGATTGCAGCTTAGGCCGGCGTCCTCGGTCAATTCCGGACACATCTCTTGTGATCCGAAGAACAATTTGTACATCTCCACGGGCGTCGTACCCATGAAGTGTTGGAGAATTCGTGGTCCCTCCGGATTAAACTCCCACAGCCGGAGAGGACGGCGTTTGCAGGGCAGGAGACGCCTAATCAGCATGACTTGCATCACCACGACTAGATCGATCTCCCTCGCTTGGAGGTCTCGAATCCGGCCCTGCAATAGGGGCACGTCCTTTGACGGCCCCCAGTTGAGCCCTTGGCTGACCCATGACATCAGCCGCTGTGGAGAGCCCGAGCGGAAGATGGGCGGCGGCTTCTACCTGCTGCCCCCGGGAGCAGTTGTGTAGAACCACTCCTGCTGCCACAAGCCGAGCTCCTCCTGGAAAGAGCCCTCGGGCCATGGAGCGTCGGCCCTTCTGCTTACAACCGCCCCGCCGCACTCTGCTTGACGCTCCTCGATCATCTTCGGTTCCACGTCAAAGGTCTTAAGCCACAAGCCGAAGTGAGGGGTGACGCGGAGGAAGGCTTCGCAGACGACAATGAATGAAGAGATGTGGAGGATGGACTCTGGAGCCAAGTCGTGGAATTCCAACCCATAGTAAAGCATGAGCCCTCTCACAAAAGGATCCATCGGGAAGCCTAAACCCCGACGGAGGTGGGATACAAACACGACATACTTGCCGGGCTCGGGGGTGGGAATGACTTGCCCTTTGGTGGGCAACCTATGCGAAATCTCGTAAGTCAGGTACTTGGCCTCTCGCAGCTTTAGCACGTCCTCTTCCGTGACGGAGGAGGGCATCCACCAGCCCTGTAGGTCAGAGCCGGACATTGTTAAAGGTCCGAAGCACTCGAATCTGGGGCTCTGGGTGTTGGAACTCGGGGCAAGGAGCAGATTCGATTGAGGATTGAAGAAAAGAAACGAGCCTTGGTCCCATTATAAAGAAGGAGAATACCAAGAGCCGTCCCCGTGACCGTTCGAGACTCGCCTCCGATGGAGGGGGCGTGGCAACAGGCACGGTTGGGTTACCCACGTCCGTATTGATGGGAATCCCGGAATAAGGGGACCACGATCTCTGCTTCGATAAGACGTGCCAAGGAAACCTCTTCGCTAAACGCGCTGAGGTGGTATAATAAAAAACGATTCAAGTAAAGGCTTGGTAGTGGCGTGGTGTCATGCCACAAAATACGTCAGCAGATTGAACTTGTGTGCATATTATTCTCTCTACGGTGGAATGTGGAATTTATTTTGCAGAGCCGGACACTATCCCGGTGTTCACAAATCTTCTATGAATTATTCGGAGGAGGAACCCGCCTTGCAATGCCGAACAATATGCGCGCCGGACTCATCGTCATTGAAGCCTGGTTCAGGGGCTACTGAGGGAGTCCTGGACTAGGGGGTGTCCGGACAGCCGGACTATCATCGTCAGCCAAACTCCAAGACTATGAAGATACAAGATTGAAGACTTCGTCCCATGTCCGGATGGGACTTTCCTTGGCGTGGAATGCAAGCTTGGCGATATGGATATGTAGATCTCCTACCATTGTAACCGACTCTGTGTAACCCTAGCCCTCTCCGGTGTCTATATAAACCAGAGGGTTTTAGTCCGTAGGACACAACCATTACAACAATCATACCATAGGCTAGCTTCTAGGGTTTAGCCTCCTTGATCTCGTGGTAGATCCACTCTTGTACTACCCATATCATCAATATCAATCAAGTAGGAGTAGGGTTTTACCTCCATCGAGAGGGCCCGAACCTGGGTAAAAACATCGTGTCCCTTGTCTCCTGTTAGCATCCGCCTAGACGCACAGTTCGGGACCCCCTACCCGAGATCCGCCGGTTTTGACACCGACACCCTCCATCCAAGGGAAGAAGAGGACCGCCTCTGAAGACCCGGAGACCATGGTCTCAAAGCGGGGGATGAAATCTTCATCAGAGAGTCCTGCGCCGAGAGATGCCTCGGCCGCATTGTGACCCCAAGGGGATCAGCCCTCCACCGAGCCGTACGTAAAAAGGGGAGTTTTTTTAAAATAAAGGATATCCCTACCCTATTTCTGATGAAGATAACCAAAATTTTACCTTGTAGTTCGGATCTCGGCCCTTCTCAGCAGAGCTCATCTTCGGGGGATCTTCGTCCGGAGATGATGGAGAGCAAAATGCCCCCCCCTGCCGTACCGTCTTGCGAGGTGGGCGACCCTGAGCAGTCGTCGCGGAGGGTTTCTCCGAGTTCGGTAGGGCCGGAAGGCAGTAGTATGTCCCCTCAAAGCCATCCACGTCCGGCCTTCGAAAAAGGCCATCGGACGAGTCCGACACCACCTGGTGTACGGTCGGAGGAGCTGAAGGATCTGCTCGGGCGAGCGTCTATCTCAGAAGATCACCGTGCGTTAATGGGTACAGTGATTGAAAGGATTTCATCCGCTAAGAGCGGATTGCACGAAGCCGTCAGAAGTTTACTGACAGGTTTTGAGGTACGCAAAATGATGTACCTTCTAACAGTTCTGCATATAAAATGCGCCCTGTGTAGATAGTAGCCCCTGAGGCTCGGTGTGTTGTCAAAAATGACAGCGCGCCGAGTATCATAATCCCAGGTATAATGTGTCGCCCATCCTATGTAGGTGGCGAAGGGTCCGGTGGCTAGCCGGACTGATGAATTTGCCGAACTAAAGCGGCAACTTGACGTGGCAGATGCCGACATCGCGCTTGTCAATAAGCGACTTGACGAGTCACAAGGTATGCAATTTCTCCGCGGACACCTGGTAAGGGAGCTTGATGCCCGTGCCTTACAACATGTATGCTTGATGCAGATGGTGCCGCTGCCATGGAGAACATCGGGCGGAGCTCGCTCGAGCCAAGGAGTAGGCCAGAAAGAGTGATGCGGCTTCCTTAAAGGCGGCTATCGGATTTAGGGTTCCGGTAGACCCTTGAGGTTCGAACACTGGGGTGCGCGCGGAGATTTTGCCTTCTACCTACCTGTTCCTCACCGAATCGCTGGGATCTAAACTACGAAAAGAACAACACAAGAGACACAGGGTTTATACTGGTTCAAGCCACCATTGTGGTGTAATACCCTACTCCAGTGTGTGGTGTGATGGATTGCCTCTTGGGCTGATGATGAACAATACAAGGAAGAACAGCCTCGCGAGGGTCTGTTCTTGTGGTGCGTTGTCCCTTTGGAGGGGTTGATTCCAGATGCCCTATACTATGGTGGCTAGTCCTATTTATAGGCAAAGGCCCTGGGACTCTTCCCAAATATTGAGCGGGAAGGGCGCCAACAATTGGCCATTTTGAAGGGGAACATCTGGTACACTTATCCTGACTAAAGTTGGTCCTCGCCTGTGAAAGGCTCTGGTGGTGACGCCGGCTTGGGCTCCATGATGACCTCCATCCTGCCGTTGGACTGGTCTTGGTCTTGTTGCACCGAAATGGATGCCTTTGCTTGATGCTCTCGCCTGCGCTTGCTCCCCTTGCACCAAAGAGGAAAGAAGGACACTACGCGGGCTGACGCCCGGCTGGCGCCCTTGGTCGTCATGGCTTGCGTCATGGGCACCTCGCGAGGTACCCCGCCTTGAACTCTCTGCCTCCTCGTGAGCCAGCCTGGTGAGGCCGTGCCTAAGGAAGCTCCTTGTCGTCCGCCCCGCGAGGCTTGGCCCCTCGGGAGGGTCTTGAGCTTGTGTTGATGAAGATGGGCCGTGCTGGGCCCCCTTTGAGCCACGCTGCAGGCCGCAGGCAGGCAAGTCTGGGGACCCCCGTTCCCAGAACGCCGACAGTAGCCCCCGGGCCCAAGGCACGCCCGGACTTGGCCGAGCAGAGAGGCGAAAGGGCAAGTGCGAAGCGTCGCGGGCCCTAAAAGCCTGCGGCCTTGGGCGCTGCTTGGCGGTTGATTGGACATGGGCATCTCCGCAACCGCGCGAGTTGATAAGGAGCGGCATCTGCCCTTTGCCTCCTTTGCTTTCTCCAGTTGCTGCTCAGATCCCCTTTCTTGCGCCTCTCCTTCCTGCCTTCGAAATCTTCAGATCTACTCCATCAACATGCCCTAGCCAGACATGGCGCCTCGCCAGGCCCCGGCCGGAGCTTGGTATTCGTCCGCCTTGGACTCGCCGAACGTGTCGGAGGCGAGCCTTGCCCGGGTGCGCCTGATGGAGGCGGCGCAGGGCATCAACGGGGCGAAGGTGTTCAAGGCCGGCTCTGCCCTCCCTGAGGGCCAAGGGAGCACCTTCTATCCGCTCTTCGTGAGCACCATTATCGCCGGTCTGGTGCCTCCCTTCTTTGAGTTCTTCTTCTCTGTCCTCCGCCATTATAATCTTCAAGCTCTGCACCTCCACCCCAACTCTGTCCTTCTTCTGGCGATCTTTGCCTACTATTGCGAGGCTCAGTAGGGGTGAAGCCCTCAGTGGCCTTGCTGCGCCACTACTTCTCCCTCCGGACCTCTCGTGGTTCCGTCTCTGCGTGTGCGAGCTTCGTCGCGTACGGCATCTCCATCGCCATTTCGAACCCCGGGAAAAGGATTGAGGGCTTCAGGAGCAAGTGGGTCTTAGTAGATGCTGGGCGCGTCCACCCCCGGCTGATCTTGCCTACGGGGCACCCCTTGAGCTCCGACGACTGGTCTCAAGTGGAGCTTGTGGACCCCCGCGCAAGGCTGGTGTTGGAGAAGATGGACGCGGATCTGAGGCCGGCCAGCATGGCGGCGGCGAAGCTGAGTGGCACATCGCTGCTGAGGGAGTTCCTGGAGCATCAGCTGGCTCCGCTTCGTCAGTACTCACTTCCGATGTGGAGGCCCCATGTCACGCCCAATATGCGACCCTATCCAAAAGGAACTCGAAGGTCCCACCAAGGATAGACCCGCATATTGAAACGCTTTTGCAAGGTGGATATCATTACATCAACATTACATAATAGATGGGGATACATACAAGAGGCATACAGTGCCACACGAAAACAACATCATCTCATACATAAGATCAACATCCGACTACGGATGAAACACAAACAGAAGCTCAAACGACATCCACCCTGCTAGCCCAGGCTGCCGACCTGGAACCTATCCCCTGATCAAAGAAGAAGCAGAAGAAGAACTCCAAAACAAGCAACATCACTCTCGCGTCATGAACATCGCATAACCTGTACCTGCAACTGTTGTTGTAGTAATCTGTGAGCCACGAGGACTCAGCAATCCCATTACCATGGGTATCAAGACTAGCAAAGCTTAAAGGGAAAGGAAGGGGTAAAGTGGTGAGGTTGCAGCAGCGACTAAGCAAGTATGGTGGCTAACATACGCAAATGAGAGCGAGAAGAGAAGCAAAGGAACAGTCGTGAAGCTAGTAATGATCAAGAGGATATCCTGAACTCCTACTTACGTCAAACATAACCCAAAGACCGTGTTCACTTCCCGGACTCCGCCGAGAAGAGACCATCACTGCTACACACGCGGTTGATGCGTTTTAATTTGGATCAGGTGTCAATATCTATAACCGGAAATTAACAAATTCCCATCTGCCACATAATTGCGGGCACGACTCTCGAAAGTTTATACCCTGCAGGGGTGTCCCAACTTAGCCCATGATAAGCTCTCGCGATCAACGAAGGATATACCTTCTCCCAGGAAGACCCGATCAGTCTCGGAATTCCGGTTTACAAGACATTTCGACAATGGTAAAACAAGACCAGCAAAGCCGCCCGATGCGCCGACAATCCCAATAGGAGCTGCACATATCTCGTTCTCAGGGAAACACCGGATAGGTCAGCCTACGAGTAAAACCAGACCTCAAGTTGCCCCGAGGTGGCCCCGCAGTCTGCCCGGTTCGGACCAACACTTAGAGAAGCACTGGCCCGGGGGGGCTAAAATAAAGATGACCCTCGGGTTGGCCGACCCAAGGGAAAGGTATAGGTGGTGGTGAGGCAAATGGTAAAACCAAGTTTGGGCCTTGCTGGAGGAGTTTTATTCAAAGCGAACCGTCAAGGGGGTCCTATAAATCACCCGACCGCATTAGGAACGCAAAAATCCGGGAACATAACACCGGTATGACGGAAACTAGGGCGGCAAGAGTGGAACAAAATACCAGGCATAAGGCCGAGCCTTCCACCCTTTACCAAATATATAGATGCATTAATAATATAAGAGATATTGTGATATCCCAACATAACCCTGTCCACCATGGAGCAATCTTCAACTTCACCTGCAACTAACAATGCTATAAGAGGGGCTGAGCAAAAGCGGTAACATAGCCAAGCAATGGTTTGCTAGGAAGGGTATCAAAGGTTAGAGGTTCATGGCAATTTGGGGAGGCTTGAAGAGCAAATGATAGGTAACGCAGCATAGCGATAGAACGAAGCAACTAGCATAGCAATGATAGTAGTGAGATCCAGGGTAGCGGTCATCTTGCCTGAAATCCTGCAAGGAAGAAGAACGAGTCCATGAAGAAGATGAAGCCGCAAAGACGAACCACACGTAGACGAACGAATCCTCACGATCGCAACGAAACGGGAACTATCGAGAAGAAGCACACAACATGGTAAACACACCACACATAGACAAGACATGATGCACAAACAAGCATGATGCATGACAAAGCTACATGAAGCTACTCATGGCAAGAGATGATGCAAACAAGAACAACACATCAAGGAAAGTTTAAATGAGGTCGGAAACAACATATAACAATTCCGGTAAGTCCTCATATGCAAATTTCGAAATTGGTCCAGATCTGAATAAACATTATGTTCAAGTTGTTAAACAGCAAGTTAAGATGCACCAATATGATCTACACGAGATTCTAGTCAAGTTACATATAAAGTTCATTAGATTCGGAGCTACGGCCTTGAAGATATGAGCGAAAACAAGTTAAGCATGGTATTGATGCAAAATGCATACAAACATCAAGCAAACACCTCAAAACAAGGATGCAACATGATAATATGAAACTACATGCAAAATCAAGCAAGTTTCATATAGAGCACACTCAAAACGGAGCAACGGTTTAACACATACACTATACAAGACATAACAACAATCTGTCCATAACAGCAACTAGGCATCTAGCAAGCATCAAAACAACATGCTACAGCACCCCAACATAAGAACAAAAGGCATGGGCATGAAGTACAGGTAAGGCATGACGAAAATGAACACTGAGCTATCTCCAGAAAAGACTAGAACATGCTCAAAAGGACATGGTAAGAATGCAAATAATAACAGTTTCAGACTTTGCAGAAATAACATCAGGTTGCAATGTTTAGAGCTATCAAACAACATGTTACAGGAACTTATAATGGAAAACAAAGGCATGGCATGACTCAACTAATTGCATAGAACAAAAGTCCCTTACTGACCATGAGCCAAAAAGGCACAGAAAATATGATGGCACCCATGTAAACATGGCAAGTTTAAATGACAGATTCAAACATGGCAGGAACAACAATAAGTAGGCATGTTGGTGAGCTTGAACCACTCACCACAAATCAATACATGGCATGGAAAGGAAACCAACAGTAAGAAGACATGTTTATGAAGCTAAGCATGGCAAGATCAAGATCATAGGGTGCATGGATCACTAGAAAAGCACATGGCCAAAACTGAACTTCATGTTAACAGGCTGATAGCAACATTATTTAGCAAGTTTGGAGCAAGATAACAACAAGCTACAGTAGTCTATAAATGCAACCAGGGGCACGAATGGATAGAGCATGACATGTATAACAAAACATCCTTAGTGAACATCTCCAGAATATGCATAGAATGACCAGTAGCAGCAGGTTTACATAGCAACAAAATATAACAGAATCAGTCAGGAAAACAGCAACAACAAGTACCCTACTTAACAAGCTCGATGCACTCACTACACAAGTCACAAAAAAACATGGATAGCACCACTGGAAAGATGGCATAGCATAGATCAAAACACATGTAGACATCAACCTCATAGGATGCACACATCAAACATGGCAAAAATGACAGATGAGTATGTTATAACAGTTCCAGCAGATTAATATCAACATGCACACTTCCAACAGCATTTCGGGTATCAAGATGAACTCAAATGAACATGATGCAATGGAATGAAATGAAGTACTCGTTGAGGCGAACAATTTGACATATAACACGCACGAAACGGAGCAGTACATAGGGAGGTATGATGTGACGAACATGGCACGATAATGTGAAAAACTAGGGACGGGCGAAATTGGGGACAACCTTTGCAGATCCAGATCGGGCACGGGTCTCGAGGCTCGCCGGAGCAAACTCGCCGGAGTTGCGGGGAATGGCCGGAGAAGGGCCGGCGGAGGCGGATCTAGCCCTCCCACGGCTGGCTCCGGTCGGGGAGGAGGAGGCGCGGACGGCAAGGGCGAGCCGGCGACGGCGCTCGGTCGGGCCGGG